>NW_009200575.1:0-76646 GCF_000690835.1 Fulmarus glacialis
CGGCCCCGCCGCCCCAGCCCGCAGGCGCCGGCCCCGCCGCACGACCGATGCCGGCACGGGTGACATTTGCACAGGCGTGGGTAACGGTAACAGCGGAATTACGTAAATTTAATTCCCTTTGTAACCTAAAGGAACAAAAGGTTATGTTTTCCACAACCGAGAGGGGGGAAACTGGCAAAGAAGCAGGTTTCTCTTCCAGATGATAACTATACATATGTTCGTACGAAGCATGGTATTGCTTTGCTGTGTGCTAATTGTCCTCCAACAAGTATAGCACAGACTGGAACTGTACAGCTGCTTTTTCAGAGCAGAGGAAGCCCCTGGCTCCAAAAGCCCCCACCTGACCGCTCCGTCATCCTCCCAGCGTTTCTGGAGCCTCTGTCACAGCGCTTCCAGCAGAACAGCTCTTTAATTCTCTTCCAAAAGGTTTCTCCTTATCTCCTCAATACTGATCCTCACAACACAGGTGTTTAAGCACCTGATTTTGCATCCATTTCAGTGGAAGTTGAGGAAGAATACAATACTAAGATTAAAAGACTTTTACAGTAGCCCAGAGATTTATAGAACATTAGTAAAACTCTTAAGTCAATGTACTAACCAAACAGAGAAAATATCCTGTAGACTCTTTTTTTAAGAGGAGGAAGTGCCTCTAGAGGCAGATTAAAGCATAAGCACTACTCGCCCATAGCTGGGATCAGATATGCTGAAGCATGAGATTACATTAGAATTGCAACTTTCATCTTTTAAGCATTATCTAGCGGTGAACCACACTGGATACAGCTGAATTTGTTGAAAACTTCACGAAGAAGTATGTTTATTTCATTCCTCCGTTATCTACTACCCGGGTACAAAGAGTAAAGCTGTTTGGGTCGGGGAGCACTTGGTTTGCTAGAGGAAGTCAGTCCAAGGCTGAAGACACGGCCCCGGCATGCATGGCCTTGCCAGGCGGGTGTTAAGAACTGCACGTGCCTGAGCTGAAGAAGGGCAGAACACAGGCGAAGGTTTTTGATTTGCTAAAGATTTATTTTGTAATGAAGACAGAGCTGCAGGGGGAAAAAAAAAAGCAACAAAAAAGATATCCAAGGAAAAAATCCAAGGGTAAAAGAGGGAGAGACGAAGGTATCAGAACCTGCTGTTAGAGTGATGTCTCTCTCCAGCAAGGGCCACCAGTAAACCAAGACAAGAGAGCAGGTTCTATCTTCACATCTTTTAAGGAAAAACCTATACTACAAGGTCTTGAAGAAGTCAAAAAACATTTCAGGGCAATCAGGTTGCAGGGTACCAATGGACACACCAGCTACATATTGAGAAAACCCTATCCTGGGAGGCCCTCGAAGCCCAGATGTAGAGAGTTTCTAAAGTGGACAGGTGTGTGAGCTTCCAAAGGCTTAGGTCCAATAGCACAGCAGAAGGTGACCATCCATATGAAAACGAACTGGGTTGTAACACTAAATTCCTCTTGGTCATTGACAAAAGGTTCAAAATCTGGTTTTAAGTCTATTCTACATAGCAATACCTGTGTGAAACTATAAGCAGTCTGAAGCATCTTCGAAAGCTCAAGATACCCCACGCATCTCCAATCTGTAACACCCAAGACATTATTCTTAGGAGGCTGGGCCAACCACAGGTGCATCGGAAAAGTCTGGAATTGGTAGATGACCTTCTATAACAAAACCAAGAAGGGCTCAAGACTGTTTCTGCAGTCTATCTGAGCAGATGTAGCATGTCAGTGGTATCCGGTTTTAGTAGTCCAGTGATGGACGGGATGACAACATGGCAAAGAGGGGTTCCAAGTTAGCATATATATAAAACAGCTGTGATTTGGCACAGGAGTAGAGCTAATTCAATGCAGATCTTACTCGACTTTCTCAAGACTCTGCAGTATAGTCTCTTTCTTAGGAGACACAAGGCCAAGTTCAGAAAACCTATTTTTCAGTTTTGTCTTAAGGTTTTGATTGGTGCCACTGCTGGGAAGAAGCACCTTTTCTAACAGCACACCAGAACCCATATGGATTTTCAGATCATTGTTTGGCAGACACTCAAGGGTAACGCAAGCAGACTTCTTTCTCTGGAGTAAACCAGTGTTAAAGAATAGTGACACAGGGGGACAATGTCCTATGGCCTTGGATGAACTGTTAATCCAACACTTGGAGAATTTATAAATAGAAAGCATTTTACAGCAATTTTGGTAAGATCAGTGGGTGGTCTCCTCAGATGACGCTCCTAATTGTTCCAATATACTGTTTCATTGAAAGCTGCCTGTATTTTCAACTAGATAATTTCATTTTCTGTTCAAAATTACTTTAAGATTGTCAGTAAACGCATACCATATACAGCTTGAGATATGCTCCTTAAAAAGAAATTATTATTAATAATATGTTTATAAAAGGCAATTTTATTCATTTCAATCATGGTAAATTAAAGAACATTAATTTGCTTATTTGTCTCACAATCAATATGAACACTACTTTTAAGACTTCAAAGAAAATACTACTGTAAGCACAATACTATTAAAATTATCAAGCCAAGGCATAATAATTCCATAAAATTGTGGGCATGATTGATTTTTTAATGGACCATTCACTTGTTCTCTGACCCCCTAAGGATTTTTGCTCCTAGCCTCTCATACATAGTAAATTCATTAAATCCAACCTATTTCCCCAAAGTATTGCATCATTATAGAGGTATATAGTATCAAATACCAAGTAAAGCAGAGCAAGTGAATTGTACTGCTAAAAACATCGAGGGGGAAAAAACCCACAGAAAACAAAAGTTAAAATAGCAGCCATTATGAACCAACATCTGTTAAGACAGTAATATTTTACTCTGCCTGCCAGTAAGCATTCTGAGGGATTGTTCAGTTAATTTGCAAGAGTACTCTTCATTAATAGCATGTATCTAACATCATTATTTTACAGGATCAAAAGGAAACTCCCTGCAATCTAACTGCAAAAATATTTAGACTTTATGGACCAAATCAACATCTGAATTTTTCAGAAACATAAGGAAGCACCTCACACATTTGGTTGCTATTTTATTGTCTTTTATTAGTTGTACATGCCGCTACCCCAAAGAACTTGCATTCTCTTAAAGACATAACACAAAGGAAAGCAAATACACAGTTATGGAAAGAAAGTAACGGGAGGAGGAGGATAACATCAAGCTGTTATGAAGTTCTGGCACATGCATTTTCTGCCGTTTCAGTGAACACATGAAACTGTTTTTATGACACACGAGGAGTGAGATTCCAGGAAAGATTCAAATCGGTTAGCATAACTTGATGGACAGAGATTAGGAATTTGCTTCATGCATTGAGGGGCTATACAATAATTTCATAATTCTACCTTGGTACCCAGCGTGACTATTGCAACCTCTCTTACATCACCACATGGACAGTCTATACTCTCACCATTCTTACTGAGAGAGACAGAAAGACACAGAGACACAGAGAGAGAGAATGGAAAGAGAGAAAGCGTTACTAACTCAAACCTCAAGTCTTTCTTCTTTGAATAAATGTATATGGCTGATTTTCTGGGGACATAAGGTTACTAAGAAACTCTCTCTGCTGGGCAAGCTTGGGTTCGGCACTGTGCACGTGTGGCTAACCTTCCCCCTGCCCTGAGCCGGCTGGAGCGATGGAGGCAGCTTTCAATGTCTCTGCACCCCTGGCATGAGTTTATTCACAAAGTGGCTGGTAAAGGGAAAGGGTAAAGGGAAAGGGAAAGGGAAGTAAAGGGAAGTTGACTGCATGAACACCCTCATATCCAAAGTCACTTACTTCCTTCAGTTCCAGTATTCCCCTTTACCATTTAATCTGAAAGCACATTACTCTTAAAAACAGGAACAAATTTAATGACCCTGCTTCACTTTTGTTAAAAAAAGGAAAATAAAACCCAATCAGACAAGTAAAAAATAACCAAGCACTGTGATCCAGCCACCCTCTACTGTCAGAATGGATGGAGAAAGACATGAATTTTTTTTTTCATTAATTTATGCTAGTATATCTGTTAAAGAGTAAAAAATTTCCCATAATGTAATCCAAACAGATGGTCACAAGTGATAAAGTTTCTGCAGTTTAACAAGTTACTGCTGATCTTCAGTAACTAAGAAATGTATACTCCTAGCCTGCCTTAACTGTAATGTAAATCACTCAAGCCTGAAAGAACTGAAAGCAAACCATTTTAGATTTAACTGAGGGGACTACACAAGAGTTACTGTGGCTCTGCTCTTCCGGTGAGCTGTTAGAGTGATGAAGCTATCGTTTATAAACTTCTGTTCTTACCCACAGAAGACCAAGGTGCATAGAGATGATGGTCAAAGGGATCATTAGGACTAAGTAGTCATACCTCCTGTACAAGGACCACAAAATTTCCCTCCATAGTTCCTGCACCAATCCTCAATTTATGGCTGACCTATAGCATAATTTTTAGATACATCATCCCAATTAATAGTTCACTTTCACTGCTAAATGTATCTGAACCTATTTACCATTCAGCATTCAAACTTTGTAAGCCTTTAGTTTGTCTCCTTACTGAAGATCTGTCTACTCAAAGAGGTCTTCTCTCCACGCGCATCCCTGAATACTAGTTAATTTATGACCTAAGCTTTCCAAGATTTTGACTAAATTGATGTAAGAGATACCAGAGTCTAAGCCCCAATATCTGGGGCTACAAGAGACAGGATGAAAAGTAGATTGGAAATGTTGAGAAGAGCATGACATATATAGGTTTTTAATGGTAAGGGAAGCTGACAAGGAAAAATAGAGGTACTCACCACTCATTTTTACAATTAGCAGTTTAATATACATATCATTCCATAAACAGACTGCATGACACATAAATAGACTGAACTCCAGTGACAAATATACTGATAAGTATAATTTTTAGCTTTTTTTCTAAATATATCAATGAAAAAACTAGATATGCAAGACTCAAGAAAAATACAAAACATATTTCATTCTATATAAATATTTGTTTTCTGAAAATGTCAATAAAATCAGTTATAGAATGTATAGAGAAAATATTTCATATTATTACTCCAGTCTCCTCAATAAGGAAAGGAGCTCTGGGTCTATAAAAGATGCTTAATGCAGCCAAAAAAGCTGTTGATACTAATGTCCAAAATAAATCCAGCTTTGTCTTGTTATTTAAAGTATATAAACATATCAACATTTGAGAAATTTCATCAGTGAAAACTGAACTTCAGTTATTTAATTTAAAAACAAACTCCCTCTATCAAGGTTTAAGCAAATACTGAAGTCTACCTCTCCTGTTCTTGCTTCATTCGTATTCTCTCCTCTTCTGAAGTAAGAGCTTCCTGCACTTTTATTTTACCAGTTTTCTCACTCTTGTCATCTTTGCGATGTTTGCCAAACCTGTTAATAACACACAAAAAAAGAATCTAACTTGTGAAATGAACACAACTGTATTTTCCTTTTCCTATGACAAAGAGAGTCCTCCAAGAAGGGCTGCTTGGAAACCAGGAAGGGAAAGTGCAAAGACCTCAGAATCTCAATTTTTAATATTTTCAGGCTGCTTTTGGGTTTTTTGTGAAGGGTTTTTTAATTGTGTTTTTATTTCACTCCTCTTAAAAGTTTATAAAATTCCTCACTAAAGAACAGAACAAAACAAAACAAAAGAAAATAGGACCACATTCCTTTTTTCTGCCAGGATTTTGGGGTCACTATTCTTAAATACACAGTCAAACAATGTTTTAGAAATTACTCAACGCTATCACTGCCAAAGAACGCAACTCAAGTTTACATTAAGTGAAGACTTTCACGTATGGACTGCGAGACACTGCGCTGTATATCTGACAACTGCCCCATATGCAGTACCACCCTCCACACCCGCTCCACACGAGCAGTTTCACCACACAGTGGACGCCATCCAAAACCGGAAAATTATTCTTTTTCAGCACCAAGTTTTTATTAAACTTTGTTACTCGTGACTCTTTTCCCCAAGGGTGTTCCAGGGCAAGGAGGGTGAGTGGAGGGATGGAGCTGGCTGCGCTGTCCCAGACGGAGCGGGATGCTGCCAACCCAGTGTTTGCCCTCCTCACATCTCCTCTTCCTCTCTACCGGCTACATTTCAAGTATTTTAAGTTTCTTCCATATTTGCACATTCCACTGTTTTCTTTTAGACTTTCAGGGAGAGCACAGTTTGGCATTTGAGATACTCAGTTATTATTAGGACAAAGTTGCGTGTATTTCTTAGATATTTCAGACCTACTCTGAAAGGAATGACTTTTGTATACCGCGAACTAAACAAACACATAAATATAGCCCTTAAATACATCTAAAGTTCCGATGACAACTTTCTATTTAAGGCAGAAGGGATAACACGTATCTATTAAACAGTATCTTATTATAATACATACCTTTTAAACGCTGGATCATTTTTCATACCAAAAGCAGCAAGAATTTTACTTTTTTTTAATCAAACGCTCAGATGAGAACAGACTGACACTTTGTGGTACTTCACACTCAGGTTCACATCAAAAGTGAAATGAAAGCACTGAAACTTGCAAAGTCCAGCAATGGTGTGCACAGGACACACCGAATGCTCACAAACAGTGAAATAAAACAGAGTTCTTAAAACTTTCTTCTGACCCATGAATGTAAACTGTTTAAAATATTTAGAGTCCACCAGGCATTTATAATATTCTCCCTTTTGTTCCTGTTGATTCTAGTACAAAGCCATTGTGTGGGCTGAAGACGTACCACACAGCGACCCTGCAGAAAGATTAATTTCTGGCCACTCAGTCAAGAGATATTATTACACTGCATAACGATGTTTATGGCTCTTAGGGCAGCTGTTTAAAAACACAACACAAAATTACAGTGTAGGAGCATGTACACAAACTTTGAAGTGCATGGCTGTTCTCCACAGTTCCCAGATTGCTCCTTTCCAGAGTAATTCAGGCATATGAAAACTAAAATTGTTCATTAAAAATAATCTGAAAAGGGAAAGGCAGAAGACATGATATGGTTAAGAAACACAAAATACTACATAAAGTTGAAGTCTCTGATTTTATAATATGTTGTATCTGATTTTATAATGTGTTATATGTAAAACTGACATACTTAAATTCAGTGACTAGAAACACCAGCATGTATCTTTTAAAACATCAACCTATTTATTAGAGGGTAGTCAAAACCATTATAGAAAACATTTACATCAATGACAGAAGAGATTCAAATCAAGTTCTGGATGTCATACACCAGACAAAAGAGCACGGTTAATTTAAAATAGCCCTAAATCCTCTAGCCAACGGAGGAGTTTTGCCAGAAAAACAGTGGAACTGAGCCATTTTACCCTGATACACAGAGAGTGCCGGGGGTGGCAGGGGTCTGACTGACAGAACACGCAGAGCTGCGAGGAGACACACAACATATGTGGCACTGTAGCACAGCATCTCTGGGATGCCCGCGTTTGCTTCTGTCTCTTGACCTTCCTTGACCCATTCAAAATGTCAGGCAAAGCAAAGGAACCCAATTCTGGAGTAGCCAGTTTATTTTTGAAAAAGAACTAGTGGTTAAAAAAAAAAGAAAAAAAAAAGAAAAAATTGAATTAGCTAGTACCCATCAGGTTTTGGCAGCAAAACAGAATTTCTACCACCATAAATCAATTTATTGCAAGTATGAACAGGAATATATTGAAATCAATACCTTATTAAAAAAAAATAAAGTACACAGGAAATTTCTAATAATCCTTGTAAGCAATCTAGTAAATGTCTGGTCAGGCTGCATGATTGTGGGGAGAGTACTTCTAATGTTAACATATAATGCAAACCTAGCAAAAATCGATGGTTTGAGTTTTCCAGATCCAACCATTCGAGTCCAGAACACACCAGGCTCGTGCTGCATGGCACGAGGCAGAGGTGGGTTTACCGCACAGGCAGCCCTTAGAGCAGCAGTGGGGTTCAATTTGCTTTGCCTCGTGAGCAAGCTGTGGCACCATCCTTCTTCTCTTTCAGGGTTTTCTTCTGATCATCGGGGAATGAACATTCCTTCTGCCCTCGGGGACAGTCCTGATAAAGTCTCCAGAAGACATCTCTGGTCCTTTCCCAGGATGGCCATATTGTCCTCACTCTGACAGGAGACTTTCCAGTGCCGATCTCTGCCAAGCTCTGCGGTCATCCCGGCAATGGGCAGCCTGGCAGAGTATGAACCACACTGGTCTTGCAAAGTTGCCTTCTCTGGACTTTGACACGCGCAGAAGTGATATATCTGCCATAATCACCACTGCCTGTAACAAGTTCAGCAACATTAACTGCACTGTCCCTACACTCGAACCCGGAATAATCAATGCTGTCCTCCCCACTCCCTGATTGTGGCTTTGTGTTTTTACCAGCATCACCTGCACAGATAGCATCTTCATGATACTCATAAGTCACAGAGCTGCAGAACAGTTTGGAAACACGCTGCCCTAAATGAGCCTGGCTGAACAAGTCTGCATACTTTTAGCAAGACCTCTGTCCAAAAATATTTACAAGCTCCAGATTTCTCTTTTCCACCGAGATCGCAAGTCTAACAGCATCTCTGTTAAGCTTCAGCTTACAACAGTAGAAGTAACAGACAAACAAAGGAAAAACATTTTCCAGGCTCCACCGAGCACTTGAGAAAGGTATTTAAAAGAACTGCGATGGGGATACCTACGTACACACACACACACACGTAGAGCCCTTTTATTTCTGTAGGAGCAGTCAGCACTCCCCACTCCAAACATGATTCAAAGGTTCTGGTAAGATTACTCTTGCTAACAATAAATGTGTTTGCTATTTATTTCTATTGAAAGTGTTTGCTCCATGAAGTACAATTTATAGTCATAATGAAACCCGCAGCCCAAATCAGCATCCTCTCCACCATATTTATGACAGACATTTATAAATTATTTAAGATTCATATTCAAGCCAAGTTTAACTACAGAAAAGCAACATCCAGCAATACTAAGGCACACCATTAAAGTGAACTGTTAACACTCCCTCAGCTGTACTGTGGTGATTACACTGGGGTCAAGCTATTCAAAATCACCAGTCCTTCTAATTTCCTCTGGTAGATGTTTCGTATTCTGATTCATGAATATTAAGTAAAACAGGACACTTAGAAATAAAAATTAGAGATTGAGACCACTAAAATTCAAGAAGTCTATGCAATTTCAAAACACCAAATGTACATCCCTCAGCCACCCTGCACTGTCTTCACAGCCAGTGGGAAAGCCCTTCCCTGCTGCTCTCCAGTGGCCCTTGTGTAGTTGTGTGAGTCAAAGGAAGCAAAGCGTCAGTCAGGTCCCCAGAATTACTCCCAGTATTTAATACACCCCAAATTGAATGCATCGGCTCAGTGAAAAGATCTGGCTTAGCTTTGTAAAAGTTTCACCTTCTTAAATGTGCAAGTGGTATAGTCCCTGACTTGCCCCGCGAACATTAATGTGTGTGACACCTTCCCCACAATCCACCAGCATTTGCATCATTCTGAAGCTTACTTCTTTACTGCTCAGGTACTCAAAAGGAAGGGAAGATGGAGTTCAGGTGTATGTCCCATACATGACCCATGGCAACTTTGGAACCTTACTGCTTCCAATACTGTTTCTTCCATATATTGAATATCCTGGCACACCCACGTAGTAACTTCCCCCACTGAAGTGACTGCTCACTTAATGATAACAACCTAAGGCTGGAAACTCCCAAAGTGCAATTGTTAATGATATCTCTCTTGTAAAATAGCAATCATTTGTCCTGTGTCAGAGAGACTCTAGACTTCTGCAAGGACATGGCCTTGAGGATACTGCCAAGTGATTTGATCCCAGCCCTCGCTGCTCACTTCACAGATGCGGGAGCTGTTCTCCGCTGCACGCAGCTGGTTAGCGAGTGCCTGAAGCACCTGGAGATTTTCAGGCTCTTGTCTGAACCTGTGATGGTCTCATTCTCATTGCTGTGAGGCTGGCTGCTGGCATACTTGTTGCAGTTCTTACAAATGCAAATGAAATTAAACTTGCCTTCTGAAGCAGACATGAGAACTCCACCTCCAAGGATCTGTGCACCATCAATGCTCCTTGCATTAGTGAAAAGGAGGACAGCATTTAAAAACAAAGGTGAGAACTACCGTTGGAATTAAAAAACAAAACAGTGCAGGAAAGGAGCATCTGTGACACTGATGTTCAGACAATCCTGGGAATCTAATTTCAAGCTCCTGTCATTTGCTAAGTTCAGTGCCAACAATTTGACTGTGAGCTATAAAAGCCCTACCTAAATCAGTGCATGAGATACCAAAGCACAGACACAAGCTACCGCATGATGTGCAGCAAAATGGCATACACTACTGCCTCACAAAGTTAACACATTCATGACAAAAAAAGTTCTAATGCTAAAACTTGAGCTACACCAGATACTGTGGAGCACCTGCAGCCATAGCAGCACCACACTGACGTGTGGCCACCACTTCCCCCAGTCTGAATTCTTAGAATATTATTACTTATGGTGAAAAATAAAGAGCAAAATGAAAGTGCACATCTTCCTCCAAACCCCAAATAATAATAAAAAAATTACCTTTCTGTTCATAAACATATTCTTTCATAGACATAGCTTAATACTTCTTTGAGGACACATACTGTATGGTTATAGAATAATCTCTTTGTAATAGTAACAACCTTAATAAATACAGGAACACTACCTCACGTAACAGCTAGTTTATTCAGTAGCTCTCTCATCTAAACCTTGTTATAAAAAGTACAGCTAAAAAGCAGTTTAATTTTATTCAGTAACTGCATAAGCAAAAGCTTCAAGAAAAAACTTCTATGACTAATTGAAATACAGGTTGTAAATTAAAAATACCCTGTCTATCCAAGAGTGTGAGAAATTGATGAAAGACAGCAGCTGAAATCTTGTTCACTCTAATTGCCAAGATACTCCAGGGTTCTACTTAATTTATAGCTTCTTAATTCTCCTTTTACATTAAGGGTTAGAGAAAGTTTCAAGATAAGAGTAAATGCTCAAAATCATATTCACAGATCCAGACTTAATCCTCAAATTCAGCCAACAATAGCAATCACATTAAGTGAAGAAATGAAAAAATGTAAGAGGACCATTTTTTAAAAGTATGATCTCTAGAATATAACGGCCAAGTCACATCAGAGGAAAGGACCATCCTCAGACCCTGTGATACCAGTTTGTCACATTATTATTAATAAAAAGACAAGAACACAGACCTATGCGCCCAAAGCTTGACCCTCAAATAGGAAATCCCATGAACTCTGGATAATCTAATCAAATAAAATGCATACCTAAACCTCTCTGTCAGTCCCTAGCTGGCTTACTTTCAAGCTTACTTGCCTGAATGACTGTCACCAAGTAGGAGGTGGCCTAATCCAAAGCCTATCGCGTTTGACAGAGAGGCACTGACTAGCAAGTGCCTTCAGTGGTTTTGGGCCAATGCATCAGAGCAACTAAACAGTGTGAGACTCAACAGAGAAGAGAATGTAACAGAACATTTAAAGAACAAGCTCAAGCTACAGCATGATGCCATATGTATAAAATATGTGAAATGTATATAAAATACTCATGTAGACATAAAGAACATGTAAATGATTTTGCATAAAGAAATACATAGAACAAATGAAGGAAGGAGGATGTATGAGTGGTAGGAACAGAAATTTCACATTTACAACTTATCTCAAAAACAGCTTCAGTTTAAAAGAATATATATAAGCAACCTTGATATAAAAAAAAAGATACATATAATCTGCTAAATGGATTTTACTCTGATGCGTTACTGATGAGATCATTGTCGTCTGCCAAATCATCCACATATTTCATTAGAATAAAGAGCTATAGAAGAAACATGCATTAGTTGATTAATGAAAAAACACAAAAATTGATTGAGACAGAAGTTCAGTAGCATTATGTTCCTTAATAGAAAAAAGACCATCATTAAAAATTAACAAATGCTAAGTGTCTTGAGCTATTCTATCAGTGCTTTCTGTCTTCAAGGCATGTTCTTTTCCCCATAGCAGCAAACAGTATTCACACACACACACAACCTAACACTACTCAAAGGATTTTGCAATGATTTCTGTGATGTTTTTCACCCTGCTGTATCAGCAAAATCATAAGATTTATTTTGCAAAAGATTATTGTGACACACAGAAACATTCTGTTCCTAAAATAAAATTTAATAAGCATAAACAAGGATTCAACATAGCGCACAAACAAAAATTACCCTGGCTAGTGATGACTTGAGAGTTTACAAGCCTTCCTTTCCAAGCAAAATTGTGCAAGTGCTATCTTTAAAAATATGCTTGTAAGTGCAAACATTTACATATTTGCAATGTATTTCTAGAAATAGCCAGTTATCACATCTAATCAAATTAGTAGATCAAATTCTACTTGTTAGGAGGGAGTGGGATGACTGCTGGAGTCACTCAGCAGCAGCACTGAGATGATACAGAAATACTGATGTACAGCAGCAGGAGCAAGGCACCTTGATGTAGGAGCTTGTGGGCATAGTTAAAATGAACATTTATAACTTTTCATTTTCCACGGGTTTCGTTGCCTATGTTAAAACTGATAGAGCAGCAATCCTTCTGGTGCAACATTCAGCAGAAGACCCCTGCCAGGAGGTTTCCCAGTTTTTCTGCTGTCCCAAACCAAGAAAGGTTTCCTCTCCTGAAAATGGAGAATACCTCTGGAGAGGTACACTTGTACCTCTTCAGAGCAATACAGTTTGCCTGCAAGCAATAGAGAAACTCACGTGCTCAGTCATGAACACAGAAATTTAAACCAGTAGAACCAAAGTGGTTATCACTCCAAATTATCAGCCCTCTCTGAAGTTGCCGCCCACAAGTACTGTAAAGCACGTGAAGGTCTTCTGTGATGTACTCACACATTTTCTCCCACAACCCTCTGCCTCACTTTCCAAACATTAAAAACCGTTTTTCAGCACCGTTCAGGTGAGGATTCTAGTACATCTCACCAAACTAAGGCTACTCAAAAACACAGTGAGGATGGCACATAAATCCCAACACTTCATGTGCAACATCACCAGTGATCCCCACAACAACTTCCTGGAAAGAAGTGGAAACAACACATGGGATCGGTAACTGTTTCCAGCCACTGAAGCTTAATCTGCCTGTCTTTGTGAGTCAGTATCCCAACTTCATAGAAAATGGGTATCATGCCAAACCAAGAGACATGTCATGAGGTTTCATTCAATTATTTTCATAAACAGTTTCGATAACATTTCCTGAAAGGCATGACACAACAAGCAGAATATTATTCACACCAAGTAGCTCTCTTTTCACAACTTAAGCATTTGTAATATTTACTTCCAGCATAAAATGGTGGAACTTTTAAAAACAGATTTCTTTTATGGTGAGACCATCTGTTTGCAAATTTCTAAACACAAGATAATCTTCTTGCATTGCCTTTCATGATTGCCTAAAGCTAGCTGAGGCCATTGACAGTTCTAATAAATAAATAAATAAGTAAATCACAAAAAATAAGGAAAAAACCTAACAACTAATCCAAACTACTGCAGTTTAAAAACAGGCTTCAAAGGAAGTGAGGATAATTTTACAATGATAATATTTGAAAGGCAGCAGTAAGTCAGCAAACAGACAAGAGATTCTTCTGTTGTATGGCCGAATCAACTCAGTAAGCAATACCACAGCATACTAAAAGTCACCATAAATAACTCATTTTCATGGTGGTCAGCCAAAACCTGTTAAACTGTGGACTGCGGCATCCCTGAAGGAATCAGGAATAAAAAAGAAAGCTTCTGCTTAGATACAACTATGTTAGCAATCATCAATGATGGGAGCAACCACAGAAGCAGTACATGACATTTTAATGGAAGTTTTGTAACAGTCTAAGCATTTTAAAGTTTGCTTGTGTGGCAAAAACTCTTTAAAGTTGTGCATGTATTCAAAAAAGAGAGCGGTTATTGACCACAAAGTTACTTGCCCCAGGATTAAATTTGATACACTAAGTGTGTGCTATTTGTCAGTGAAGGAAGTAGCTCATACATGTGACACAGCCAAGCTAATTCAGTCTTCTAATAGATAATGTAATCTTAATGGGCAACATATCCTTTCATTACTGTCATTTAACGTACTTACAAATGCTCCTGTCCCCCCTCTCAGACAGAATTTGCAGTGCCCTGTTAGGTAATTCAGTACTGGGCAGTAAGATGTTAAACAGTAATTGAAAAACTGTAAATACAAATTGCAAAAAAAGGAAGTCTCACTTACAAAGTAAAGAGCAGGCTCCTGAAAAAGTTTGAATGAAGGCCTTCAGTATGTCAACTTGTTTTTCACAGACTACATCCATAAAAGCAGACATACAACCCTCTACTTTGCAATACTTAATACCATCCATAGGGATAAAAAAAATTCCTAGATCTAAGCAGCAGCAGCAGCGTACTATTAATAGGTGCCTGACTATCTAAAGTACAATGTAGTTATTCTTCTGTAACATAAGCAATTTTTCTGAGTCGGGGTAAAATGCTCCTTCCCCGTGCGCTGGGTCCCAAGTCTAGCCGACCGTCTCTTGCTCGCACTGTACTGAGCAGGACACAAAACCTTACCCCAGCGCTCCCACCTGACAACTGCTGCCCTGCAACCATGCAGCGAGACGGGCACACTTCTGTTGTTGCATTTGTCACACTCCACAAACTCGTTTAAAAATTGTGGACCAATTTAGGTGCTAATAATACTACTTTGTATGCCTCTAATTACCAGTGTCCACTAAGAGCGCTTAGAGAGAGCGTTTAAACCATGGCTACTCTTCAACGCGTTCTCTCCAAAACTATACTTCTAATTCCTGCTCTGTTCATTTTAATGCATTATTGTTTCAAAATACAATGCTTCAAAATTGCAAATTACGTCTGGCTCAAGGGCTGATTATGAGAAATACTAGCACTTTTGCCTCTGCGTGAATAACTCTGATAATAATGAGAGATTGATTGAGCTCCAAGAAGTCCAAATGATGAGAAGGGTCAATTTGAACATTTCTATTAGCTTCTTTTGTTAAATCTAACACTTTGCCAGGCCAGAGACAAATACTGCATCTGGTTACCATGATTTTTCCAACCCTACAGAAGTACAATTTAGAAAATGGGTACTGGTCTAAAGGCAGACCTTATAAGAAATGCTAATTAAACATAAAAACCCACCCATTTTACTGGCACTCAAGAGAAGGTAAAAAAAAAAAGAAAAAAGAAAAGTTGCAAGGGAAATTTGCTTCAACGCTTCTGTGGCAGAAAAGGGAAAAAAAAATCCTCGGTAATATGAAGAGTCTTCATAACTCCATTTTACAACTGAAACGCTTGCTTGCATATATATAAGCATGGCATGCCTTACATGAGCATGGCGTGACCTACAACAAGAAAAATCACTAAAGATGCTCGCCAAGCACATGCAACAGGCAGAGAAACGAGGACTGAAATGTAATACACCAGCTAGTTAGACCAGGAAATTGCAGTAACATTATTTCAACAACTTAGTCTTGCAGCCTTGCAATTACACTGTATAAAATCAGCAAAGGTTAACATAGACACACAAAAAACTACTGGCAGTTCATCCGGAACCTTCCAAAGATTAAAACTTCCCTACAGATCTCATTACCTAGAAATGTTAATAAGTCAGTCAGCACTTTTTCTGTCAATTACTGAAAATCTTTGTTGATACACATCTCCTAGAAAATAACCTCGGAGGGTAAATTAAGCAATACGTGATGTCTCTATATCTTTAGCGTCATTCACATATTTACAGGTATAGGAGGTAGGGAAGGCACAGATGTTTTCCAGCAGAGAACAACAGATGACACTGTAGGATCTGTGGGACAAGTCTAACCAAAATATCCTTAAAGCCCAGATGAGTGTGCAGCTGCCATTCTCTTCTCAGAGGACCTACAACACTGAACAGCAATTCGCCTCACTCAGCTGCAGCACCCTGTCCCATTCTGGGTTCCACAGTGCCACCTAAGACTCTTTGGGGAAAAAAATTAATTAAAAAAAAAAAAAATAGTACCAATAGGATACTTTTACAAGGTGCTCTAGAGCACAACTAAATCAAGCTACATTGAATAGCCTTCAATCTACATTGTCATAAAAACAGAGCGCAAAAAATAACAGGTACACCATTTTGAAAGTTTGCTACAAAGACAGGGCTAAGGCACAGGACCTAGCCTGAGCCAAGGACCTGGTTAGTATACATTAGCATGCCACTGCTGGCTTCACATACTTCTGTCTATTCTATCAGCTGATATTCTGCCCTACGGCATGAAAATTTAGTGTACATACGCAGTATCTTCTGGGTGGAAAATGAAGAACGAGACTTTGCACTGCAGCAGCACCACCGGAACAAACCATCTCTGGAGCGGATGCAACAAGAAGCAGGTGGATCACTGCTGGGAAGTCAGTTTGGTGGCGAGTCCCCGCAGCAGCTGGTGCAGGGGCTTGCCCAGAGCTACCGGGAGCCCTGGAGATGCCCGGCATCCTGTAGCTACCAGTACTTAGAGCTTGAGCTGTCTTCATGGTAACTGCAGCTGAAATAACTATATCAATGGTGATTTACACTGCTGATTATTTCAGGGCCAAGCTGGGAGCAGAGATTTATTTCAGATTGAAAAGGTGTACAAAAAGGGACTTGCACTGGACTAATTAAAGGAGAGAGATGTGGGGTGGCAAGTCTTTTTTTGTTCCAGCCACCATGTAAATAAGCTCCTACCATAGAAGATCTCAGACTGGGACCAGCCCCATACACCCTGGCATTTTTGTACTCATTCGTACGCACTCAGGTACTATAAGAAGTGAGTGACTGGGCCTATATTAATGTAGAAAACCAGATAGATGATGTTTAAAATAAACCCTATCTTGACATCAAAGATACCTGGCCCCTGAGATGTTCTTCTCCAAATGAGATCAGCTCTGCTCATGCTCAGTGCTGCACACAGAATACAGTAATTATCACTGCCATCTTAATATTTCTTCTGAATATATAGCCTAAAATAAATCTATTTTAAAAATATAATAAAAAAAACCCCGATGAAAATGGCACTGAGTCTTCACATTTTATTTATCTTACACAAGCAGTTTTCTTCCTTTTGCAGTTATAAAAGGCAAACAGCATTAGCAAGGTATTTGGAGCTCCACAGACCTATCAGGACTCCTAACAGTTACAGATGATAACACTGTTGGTATCATTACCTGCTCAGCAACATCAGAGAAAAGAAATACTTTTAACTGTAACCTGAAACTCCCGCTTATGGCAGCATGTTGTGCTCTGAATTTCAGGATTTTAGCACTATGGGTTAAAGACAAAGGTAGCATCTATAATAACATTGTGAAATATTTGAGATTTATTTGAGGTATGTTGCTGCTGGAAAGTGTAATAGCAATTCAGTTTGCATTCTAAATACTGCTGGCACACCTGGCGTTGAATATGCGAGAAGCACTTGCAATCGGTATAAAAATATACTACTATCATTATTGTGTACTCAAAAGTGCTGATATAGCTAAGATTCTAGATGCATGTTTGTTATTAAATCCTCTTTTTCAGAACTTCTAGAGCAAATCCATAAACTTTGTTTCTGATGAGACATTTTCTTACTAAGTACTACCTATAACAGCATAGCAGAAAAAAGAAAATCTATAGACATTTTCAGTCATCCATCTACCATCCATCCACCTTCAACCACCTTCAAACTAAACTCAACAGCAGCATCTGGAAGACGTAGATAGCATATGTTTTTAGCATACAAATATTTTGTATTTCTACAACACAGGAAACACCACAGGACATCAAAGCCCTTGGAGACACTAGCATGGACAAGGTATTATCCCATTTTTAAAACGAGAAAACAGTTCCTCTTCAAAGCTTAAGCAACTTGCCAAACTCCCTGAGCTTTCTGTATTGCAAGCACAAACATACTTTCTGCAGATTCCATTGACAAAGCCAGGTCTATGAAGTTAATGGATCTACTGAACTAGTTATTTCTAACAGAGAATTTCTCTTAACAATACAGCATTACCACACATTTTCAACGTATAATACAAACCCTTTAAAACAGCCATATCAGTAGCATGCTATTATATTTGTTGAAAACAGTTAAGACACCAAGTAGAGTTCCATGAAACCATACTATGTTCTTTTTCCTTTTAGGACTAGGAGCTACAAGACTGATATCAAAATAGTCCTGAAAAAAAGCGTTAACATTTGTAGAAACTATGAATTTATCTTCTGCAGAAGCAAACATTTTAAAATTTACTGTTAATCACATCATCAGCTAGCCCAAACATACCCTGTAAAACTAGTTCACGAAGTGAATGCATTCCAGCAGGGTCTACTTTACAAACATCTACAGCCTTTGCTTGCACTCCTGTTTATTTTAAGTTTGCACAGAAGCAATAAAAGTTAATATGCAGTGGAACACTATGTTAACTACTGAAATGTTATTGCACATCAAAAAGGTTTACTGCTACTTTGCAAACATGCTTACCTGAGTGCCATAAAATACTGACATAATGAGTCAGATCTACTGCAGTGCATTGCAATCAGGTCTTCGTGCTCGTAATGTAAAAGCAGCTCCTTGATACAAAAGTCATTCTACACAATCTCTAAAAGACATTTTTTGTATATGATACACTACAAATTTTGTTGGTATTTTGCAATTAGGTAAATATACCGCAAATTGTCAGTAACAGGACAAATTGCCCAGAACAGAATATACACACACTGTATTTTCTACCCGAGCACAAAGGCACTGTCTCAAGAAATCCTTGAGCTGCAGATCACTGAAAGCCTGGAAGACAGACCTGGGAAGAACTGCTATAGGGTTACCCTCTTCTGGTACCCCAGCCCTGGGAGCTACTACTGACCACTGTCAGAGCCAAAGTATTGGGGTACAGGGATTTACCAGGTATCATTCAACTCTGTGTGACTGTATTCTTATGTTCTTATATTAAAATCCAGAGAATCTACCGAACATGGAAGGAATTAAAAATAATACCTTCTCTACCTCCAAAAGTAATATAAACTTCCTTCTTTTGTGATGGGCTGAACTACAAATGCCTGAGGTTTTACTTGATATCTGTACTTTGAGATGAAAATGAAAAGTATCAGCATTAAGACAACACAAATTTTATGTTCTAAATTAAAAACCAGGTGACATTTTCTGGTGTAGCATGAAATAGTAGAAAGGAAGATTTCTGTAGACTTTTTCTTCCTCAGTTCCAAAGAAAATAATCACCTTTTCTAGCTCAGTGGTTCATATCAAATACTACTAGGTATCATATCAGCCAATCAAGCTTGGTATCCTAATAGTTGCCAGTCCAAGACAATTCAGTGTAAGATGCTTGGAAGCACAGTAAAAATAACCTGTTTACGGTAACGTCTTCCTTAACATTAGCATGCAATGGGCGGCTCACAGTCACAAATGCATGCTTAGCTGCGTCATTTCCTATATTCTTACTGCGGGGGCAGTAAGTCCCTGAGGGTATCATATCACAAAAATCCTTTAAAACTTAAACTTTCTGGATGACAATCCACATGTTTTTGCTTCATGAGAAGGATAAGTACATGTTGATTGATTCAGATTTTTTGTACCAGTGATTATTCAGTGTACCTTGTTCCTATCTCCTCTTACCGAGGACAAATACTTTTCACCGGGAGAGTGGTTAAGCACTGGAACAGGCTGCTGAGAGGGGCTGCTGAGTCTCCATCCTTGGAGACATCTGAAACTCAACCAGGCATGACATTCGTCAAGCTGATGAAATGTTGAAGCTGGACTGCTGTGAGCAGGACTCGAACCAAGCAGAGATCCCTTCCTGCCTGAATCACTCTAGGAGTGTGGTCTTTTCAGTATCTCTTCAGTTCCTCCTAATTCTATCTTTTTTCCCATCCAGAAGAAGTCATCAAGAAGTCATCAATGGATTCAAAGCGGGGGAAATACTACTTGCATACCCTGTTGGCATTGTGTTTCTAATATTTTGTTCTCTCTTACTCTTTCTACAAAACTTTTGTTCCTCTTATTTTTCCCTGAAAGAATAACTTAAAGGCCTAAATAAGCCTCTGAATGCCTTATACCTGCTATTTTCTTCCTACATTCAGGGAAATGCAGAGGCTTACAGACTATTTCTACTTCTATTCCAGTATATTCTATTCCAGAAATCATACTGGCTTATACCCATTTTGCATTTTCACTGAAGTGTTTTATAACTCTGTCTTTAATGACTATTTCTCTGCACAACAGTAGGACACGTGGAAATCGTAACAGGAGGCATCAGCATGCCAACGCACTGCGAATACAGGCCGCTGCTCCCGAGAAGTGAAACGCAGTAGTAAGTTGGAGCTTTGCCTTTTAGAAAAGGATCAGCTGTCCTGCAGCGGCCAACTTAAGTACCTCAGGTAACTATGGCTTAATAGCCTATGTCATCTTCATCTAAGTTGCATTAATTTTCATCTAAGACAACATTCCTATCCCTGTTTTTAAAAAGGATTTTCAAAGACCCTGCTTTAAAAACATAATCTACAGCATCCATAATGTATACCAATGTATACCAATGTACAGGTGCTATAGTAGCAAATTAAATCTCTAAAGCACATTTCCAACAGCTAACGAAACAAATGTCATTAATAGAGCTTTTAATCTAGCAGATTCTTCACGTCTCAAGACAGTATTTATTTACCATACTTTGTTAGGGACTAGCACATTGCCTAGTTAGTCTTCAATTATCACATCAGGTGGAGGAGAAAATCCTAGTTCTAGCCGAGCTAAAACTGAAATTGACTTTGAATCTCTGAACTGTCAACAAATTCTTCTCTGAAAAGGCTTGCTTTGCAGAGATTATAAAGTAGGTGTCATCCTTGACACTCGCGTTCTATATTCATCCAGCAGGTCTGGAAGAGAAGCACCGCAGAACGCCGGGCAGGATGGCGGAGGGCTCAGCTGTCACGCCGCCTGCCTCCCTCGCTTGCTTTGCAGGCAGAGAGGGTGCTGTAGGTGTCAAAGGTTCTCTATTTAAACCCGCTGACAAGCAAAGGAAGAATACTGGGAGAATACGTTAGCAGCCACTATGAACTCGTCTCTAGTAACAGGTCATCCTGACACTTACTTCTGGATGTTAGAAACAAAAGCCCTGATTCTATTCAAATTAAAAAAAAAAAAACACATGCGGTATATCCCCATCAGATTTACAAGTTCAAGATTTACCCTGGGAAAATCCAGCATTAGGCATACGTAGAGCAAAGCCCTGCTTTCTGTCAGAATGACAAACTAGAAAGCCACATACGATTATGTTAATCTCTCACTTCAGATCTCCCTGGCACAATCACATACCACCACTTTCTGTGTTTCATTTAAGAGTCACAGAGTTTACTAACCACTTAATGAAGCCTCATTCCTTAAATCCCTGACAGATTATGTGAAGTTGTTTGGTTTAGAAACAGGAATTTGCCATTCCACTGCCTGCTGCCCCAATGACATCTTAGTCAAAAACCGGTGTGTTTGGGGCTGCAGGCAACGAAACACACATTTCCTCAAAACAACTGATTCCACCAAGCAGAAGAAAACAGGAAGGCAAAAAAGTGCAGAGAGGAAGGAAAGAGCATGGCTTGCCTTTCCAAAAAAGAAAAGCTATTTTCAATCGAGCTTATCTCTTTCAGTCCCTTATTTACTTTTAATTGGAAAGAAGGAAGTGAAGAATATGAAAATGCTTTAAAAGACATTTATAAGAGTCCTGGGTAATTGTCTGCATCAAAGATGACAATTTGCTGCATGGCTGATTTAATTTAAAAGGCTTTTCTGATTCTGTGCGTCCCAGTGGCCGGCTGAAACTTTGAAAATGGATCAGGACAAAGTAGCCCAGCGCGGCGCAGGGCAAGAAGGTGCCATTAACAGTATCCAGCTTGCAGCCAGGATGAGGACTATGCTCCTCCTCTGAAGCTTGAAAAGATACCGCATGCAGACCCCGCATCTAGGATTACAGTGGGTTGCACATTTTCTAGCTGGTGGCAGAAGAGGGGAAGCAGATGAGGACTTAATGATAGTCGTGCCAGCTGGCTCATAGTAGCAGCAGGCAAAAACCAGAGCGCAAATGGCCCCAGATTCCATTTACCTGAGCAGCGACCCAGCTCAGCGTTTCTGATGAAAGTCTCAGCACAAGCACCTCAAGCTGTCGGCGACGTTCTCAGATGAGCATTAGCAAAGCCAGGCGCAATTCAGTGTGCGAGCAACGAGCTTCCAAGTTTGGAATGATACAGCCGACAGGTGTTTAAGAAGTAACCTCCTCCTCTATGTTCTAAGGCTGAAGATTTATGGTGTTTTGTGTCATGAGCAGAGCACTTAAGAAAAAAAAATTTCCAACTTTCCGAGCTCGCTCCCATGTTTTCTATTAAGTCCATACATCAGTAAGTGTCATTCACCAATACGAAGTCCTGTTCGTCATGCTTCCAAGGAAAATGCCATTATTGCTGCTTCTTAAGCTAGTAAATGATGAAAATCAGACCACAGATTTTATTATATCGAGTTCGAGGTATTTGCCAGTCCTGTTGATTAGGGTATAATTCAACAGTATTTTACACAACTCGGATACCTTTTTGTCATGTGTCTGCTTAAAAGTCTGAAGGTTGTTATTAAATGAAAGAGAAAGAAGGTAATTACTAAATCAATGGTATAACCCTTGTGATTTGCTTTTCATCTCCTCACAGATATTACGCTGAGAAAACTCACGAAAACCAGAGTAGGCAATATAAGGAAGTCATGTAAAAAGCAACAGTAATCCATGTAGGTTATTCTCCCAAATGCCCAGTCAGAGGTCTCAGATGGCTAATGTGGTTGAAATGTGTAATTCAAGCTACAAATAATATGTTTATGAATCTGGACATGTCCAGTGCACCTTGGAAGCAGCTGGGGGGGGGGGAAGACAACAGTATATCTGATTTCAGCTAAACAACGTTGCAAACTAAATTATCTATTTCCTCTCACAGAACTGGAAGATACAACACTGCAAAGCTCCCAGTAATCATTTAAAATGTAATTAAATCTAATTAGGATTAGATTTTAATGGTAATCGGGGAATATTACATTTGCATTGGCTATCCAGTGATCCAGTGCATTGATTTACCCACCGGAGGGCTACAATAGTTAAGAGAGGAATTAAAGATCAGTTACCATACGTTACAGCTTTACATTTCCATTAACATTACAGGCCAGATCTTGAAATATACAGTCTCCAGTACTAAAAACACCTATGCACATGATTAATTTTAAGCATACTGTCTTGTTCCACAAACTTCAACACACAGTACTTATGCTCCCCATTGAAAAGCTATGTTTATGTGGGACTGAGGTATTAATTCCCACAGTAGAAAATTTACTTATTTCATATAACATACTTATCCACAGTTGCTTCAAATTACATTACAATCATTTCATAAGCAACCTCCAAAACTAAGGCAGATATTTTCTTGCTTAAACTCAAGGTTACGACACAAAGTGTATTACCCCCATCTTTTCTCCTGCTGTTCTCCTCAGCAGTTCCCCACGTAAACTCAAACATACCCTTTGTATTTGCAGATCCATTTTTATCCAATCATATCAATGATTACTTGTTTCAGCAGGCTTTTATTATCAGGCAGTGACTGTCCTTCCAATATTTCCAGCAAGACATGACTAGATAGCTTGGCCTCCCTACTCCCTTCCTCCCTTTGGAAACCCAAAGCTGCTTTTTTTCCCTCTTCATTCTCAACATTTTGGTAGTTCAGTTTCTTCTAAAGATGTTATTCCTCAGATACATTCTTTCCTGAAACCGATCACTTGCTGGACATAATTTTTCTATCATGAAACTCTCCAATGAGATTTCTCCTATACAAACTCCTCAGTAAGAGCGTGGCTGTCTACTTCCTTGCAAACAAGGTAAATTCCCCCAAAAAGTGGCATAACGACAGTGATGCCACTGTCTTACAGAACCATGGTTCAGGGACAACCGTAGAGGAAAATTTATATGGCCTGAGCAAGCTGAGGAAAGATGTGGAGCTACCACTTCATTTGCTTATCACCTATTAGTTGACCAGTCCAGTCGCCCATCTAGAAAGCATATCCAAGCCTGTACACCAGGAATGAGCATGAATGAAGGTCAGAGATTTTAAGTGATCAGCTGCACCACAGAAGACTGTAATTTCATCATCAGCCAAAACCTGCAAATAAGAACAATCTCAAATCTCCCTATCTTACATTCTGAGGGCACCCACTTTCATAAATGACAATACCCTGTACATGACAGGGACAAGAGGAGGGGAAAAGAAGGCAGCATATACAATTTTCCTCTCTCAGGAGAGGAATGTCAAAGAATTGCATGACATAGAAGCCCATCAAATTAATGTATCCCCACCAGCACTAATTACATTTCACTGTTTGAAACTGAAGCCTCTTTCGTAAGGCAGCACTACAATGACTTATTTATCAACTGACTGTTTTTGTCAGGTTGATTTTTATCAAGAAGCAAAATCTCTACTTAAAAATAAACAAAATCAGACTCAGAAATGAATAAACATATTTTAGATTGCACTTGAAGAAGCATACAGATTTTTACAAACTTCTGATGTCAAAACATATATCCACTCAAGCCTTCTTAGTAGTGAAACACAAAAACTAGCAGAACTTCATATCAGCTTCCCAAAAACTATTTGCTCAGCTGGCAGTGGCCATCCAGGCACCCCCTAAATGCCAGCAATGGAGAAAAAGGAACTGCACAGCCTCCCATTTTGTATATGATTACAGCCACAGGACATGGCACACGATCCTACTGAAGGGATAAGAAAGACAGGAATAATGCAACTATTCAGGTAAGACAAATACATTCAGGTGTAAGCAAAGCTCTGCAGCACATGCATCTCCTCCAACAGACCAATGTTTTTGTTCAACACTTTTCTAGGTTAGCTTCTGCCCTATATTCATCTGTGAAGAGAAAGGGATTTCTCAGCCAAATGACAAATTTAAATAAATTATTCTGTTCTGCCCTGAAATGTCAATTTGAAAAAAGAAATACACACATGCTCAGACAGATTTATTTTACAGTGAGAAGGGTGAACTTTCAGACTGTCCACAGCCCAATGTCAGCAAAGGTCCTCTAGAAATAACAGGAGTTGTGCGTGTCAGAGCCACACAGGCTGCACCCTGCGTTTTACAGTTCTCCTTCATGGTTACGTCAATCCTCTTTACTATGTTTGATAAAAGCAGTAAAACAATGGAAGTGCTTAAAAGATTTACTTATGATTTTAACCTGCTACCTGAATCATCCAGGCATTTCTTGGAAATGATGACTAGGTGCTGAAGGATAAATGTAACCTAGGGTTCCCTAGTGGGAGTTTCCATCTCACAGTACAGTTTAATGAAGATCCCAGGAGCAAATCCTAAGATTTTAACTGAAGGCAAGGAGACTTACTTTTATATATCACAGAGACTCCACTTTATGAGCTGCCAGTTTGCATATAGGCAATAAAAATCCCCTTGGCTAAACACAGACATTGGAATAAATTGTCAGTTAACAGTAATTTCATCCCGCAAGTGTTCTTGCCCATACAGCCTAATGAAGAAAGATTATTTTAAGATAGGAGCACGGAAAAGGAAGAAAAAAAGTGAAAAGGGAGAGAACAGTAAGAACTACAAAGAAATCAGAGTGTTGCACAAACCAAAACATCCAATTATGCTTTGATCATGGCTTCAATTTTAAATGTTACTGTCGTTATTGTCTTCTATCGCACAACTTCTTCCAGTGATTACTTGGTATCTATGATATATGTCAGATGTACAGAAAAACAAAGCATGTTATAGGCAGAAATAGTAGCTTATCTTGCAGACATAATAAAGCCCATCTCTCAAACATTATTGAGAAGCCTGTCAACAAAGCAAATCAAGCACTGAGTGGAAATGAGGCATAATGCTTAATTCCCTCAATCAGCATTTTCCTGCTTGCCAGGAGCACCTCTCTTGGGTGGGCTGACAAGGTGCAAGCTAATTTACAGATCTAGGAGGAGTCAACTGTGTCTGGATAGCACTGCTCCCATGTTTATTACGAGGAGACTGAAAAGTAAAGTTCACTCAGAAATGGTAGTGAGGGAAAAAATAACTCAAGGAAACGTAGACTGTTATGAAGAGCAAACAACAAAGCAATCATCAGATCTTCCTACCAGTCAAATTACTGTCATTTCCAGATTAAAGATTTCAGAAGTGTTATATGGAGCATACAGACAAGGTTACATCCTATTTACCTGGGAGCGCCTGATTAAAAATGGTATGAATTTCCACTTTCACACTCGGTTCCATCAAAAAGCTTTCAAAGCTGCACAGAAGCACCAGACATCAGACTCCAAGGCTGGAGGGCAGAGAGGAGCCAACAGCCGGCTCTCTGGAACATGAAGGCTCCTCCCTTTAGATGGGACCCTCTGCGTACCACAGCGTGCAAGATGAAGCAGCTACCTCACAGGTCCTCTGGGTACTGGGAATGTTACACAGGAGGAAACTGAAGACCAAGGAGCTGCCCAAACTTTCTAGATGCTGTAAACAGTTTCTGACTGAACTCATGAGATAGCACTCATGGTATCATGGTATCACAGTCCACAGAATTTATCATGTGTAATTTGCCTCAATTCTGCCTGCGGCAGAAAAACGGCAAAGACTGCAGAAGAAAACCAGTCGTATCTCTAACCTTCCACCTTCCGCCAGCGCGGGGTGCAACTCTCAGGTCCAGGCTTGAATTTAGGCAGGTCAACACCCAGAAGATGAGGGCTTCCCAGTGGGACTCGCAGGGGACCAGGCTGAAGCGCTCTCCTCCTGTCTAAGTGTGGGACTATGACTCTTTTGGTATTCTGTGGCATATGCTAAGAACCTGATACTGTTTTGTGTTTTCTAAACACATTTTCTAACCTGTATTTTCTAATTAACTAGTTTTTCTATTAACTAATTTTGTAATATGATTCACAGACACAGAACAACTCTCAAGAACCTACACAGTCACAACATAGGCTCAATTAATGTTTTGCAGGATAAAGAAGGTAACAGGATGGAGGTAACTGCAGCTCCACTTACATGTTTTTAGAGCAGAATAATTGTTAATAAATCTTTAAAATAATACTGGTATCTCTGTTCAAAATTAAATTATGAACCACTGCATATAGAAAAGAAAATAAACACTGCCTTAATATTGTTTTTTCTTGGAAATATATTTATTTGTTCTAGCTAGCTAAAAGAAAGACTTGATTTTCTTGCTCTCTCACCCCCTCCCACAAGTGATCAAAGGTGTTTGTCATGTTTCACCATTTACTCAGAACAGCAGGGTGTCCCTCAGCAGTCTGCTCCTTTCAGATCACTTATGTCTGCTGGAGAGACGACTCCTTTCAAAAAAACTCAGTGCTTGGTAAAGATCAGGTCTTTCATTGACCCCTTCTCCAGACTGTGGGTTCTCAGAGCACACAACCTTATTTAGATCCTGTTTTCCTTGAGAGGAGCATGCTGTTTTTCAATCTCAAACTGATTCATCTCTTTCGCATCATGCCTCCATGATACCAAACAGTCTTAATAGCAAAGCAAAGAAAAACATTCATTTAGTAACACATAAGCTTTGGGTACAGTATTAGGAACAGCACAGTTTAAGAAAAAAACAAAACCCCAAATTGTTTGACCTGCCAAAGGATATGTGCACTACTTAGACATCACCAAAGACTCTTTTCAAGACCAAGCAGTTTGTTGCTTAAAACCATTTTTCCCTTTGCAGCCCCTTTAGCCCGCCAGCCATCTCCTTCTCTTCCATTCTGAGCTGCTTCACTTCCATGACAACACTCATAGGCTCAAAAATTGAGAGATCAGCCTATATACATCACGTATATATTTGTATAGTAAAATACGGCCTCAGCAACAGTTACAATATAAATGAATAACTAAAAGATGAAATTTAATTTTATAATTCATTCTTACATTTGATTGCAAAGCACCTACCTGAACATGTCTCCTAAGCCTTTCAGCATTCCTTTCTTTGCCTTAATTTTATCCTTCTCTTTATCTCGATCTTTCTTCTTTTCCTTCCCAGCCTTTTTTCTGTCGCCTTTATCTTGGCTTCCATTCATCTGTCTCTCCAATGAGTGGGATGGCTGGTCACTTGCTGTGGACACAGATTCTCTACCAGATCTTGAGCTCTCCTCTGTGTCTTCCTCCACTGAAGGCACATATTAAGAAACATCAGTGGGATAAGAACAAACAACAAGGGCAGGCTTTTTGGTATATTGCATAATGTATTTTGAAGCAGGATATATGCACAACCACAAAATACTCCTTTTTTTTTTCCAAATCAGTATCTGCTCAAGTGTGGGTTTCCTGGAATGTTCATTTGTATTATTAAATTCCTAAAAACAAGGAATTCACCTTTGCAGAACACTCTGCAAAACACGATTTGTGCTTTGTGGGTACTCTGAATAATGTATGGATTAATAAAGAGGATTAGCAAAGTGATGTTAATTGGCCTATTTTGTTACAGTATCTAAATCAGTTGAGGAGAGCTTTAGAAATATCTGCGAGAAGAAACAACAGCGGTGCAGCACGCCCTGTCAAGTAAGTTCTTAGTAATACTCTCATAAAAATATGAAAGTCATTAAGGACCATTAACGCTCAATACAAGCCTTAATAGACTTTTTCTTCTGCTGCAAGTAACGTAATGGTTTTGTCACACTACTTCATTTCCTGGAGCAGTTTAAAACACATCATGCACCATGATTTTTATTCTTTGTTTTATTCTTGGTTGAGCTAGGGCAGCCTGGGAAGTTCGGGTGGGGAGACTCCATCCAACAGAACAAGTAAAATCCTCTAACATGTTCCTTCTCCATTTCTGAGCCAAGATCAAGACTCCGAGAATCCTGAAGTATACCCAAGGTTAGATTTAAGAGCACATGTATTTCAGAAAGTTTGAAAAAAAAATGACCAAAAGAAACAATCCATTCAAAAACTGAAAACTCCCCCAGTAGCTTAGTGAGAAAAAACTAAAATACTTCAAGCTTGTGGGTTAGAATCCTGCAACCATTTTGACTTAACTTAAAGCCAAGTGCAAAAATTACACTGCATGGCTGGTGAGGCTGTGACCTTCCAGGAGCTCTAATGTTTTATGTCATCACATTATAAGTAGGGCTACACCATCTCCCAATTTTCCAACAGACAGCACGAAGCGGCAGTTAGGATCACAGATGCATACTTTGTGCTGTCTCTTGTAGCTCTAATGAATACAAAGGCTCCAAACAACTTTTGGCAGTAGAATTTGAAAAATACAATTTTGCTTTATATATACACAGTCTACAGACAGGAAAATTTTTTTTGTACTCAATAAGATTTGGAAATGGCTATGGCTTATAGAAGGAAAAAAGAATCATTTCTTTAGTTTAGCATCTGTTTACTCCTTCTTCTTATTATTCCTACTAATATTATTGTTTCTAGACCTCCATGACTCTTCTACAGCCAATAGAAATGTGTAATCCTTTAGAAATTTCTCATACATAGACTACTGTAGAATATAAACTTGCTTTTCTTAGTCATCATTCATATTCACCTTGCAAGTAATTCATTGAACCTGAAAAGTCTACAAATCACTGACTGAAAGCCATTCCATATCGTCTCTTCTCTCTCTCAGATACTTGCCTGCAAAATACTGTTTATTCATTAATATTACAATACACAGACCTGTCCAATACACCTAGTACTTATTCACTGAGTATCCCAAGATTTCTATAAATATTCTCCAACCCTGGAAGATCACATAAACGTATTTCAAGAAAAACATACCATATCAGATAAATCTCAACATCAATAACTATTTTTGAATCTCAACTAGTACTCTAAAGTATAAACCACCAGGGAAAAAAAGGAAAAAAAAAAGGTCAGGTCTTGGCATTTCATGTTAACTTGTCTTCAGGACCGCTATGAGTTAAGCAGATGATACAGCTTCTCAGTTATAGGCACAGTTCTAATATTCGGATAATTGTATTTTAGAAAATTAATAGGCCTCTCCTATACATGCTCTGTACTAGCTGTACTTGCACTCTTTTTGGTCACAGTGTTTCTTAATCAATGTCTGGGATGATATTTAGTTATTATTAAAAGAGTAGTGGAAAACCACTTTGGAATACAGATGCTAATTTTTTGCATGTTAATTTATAGCTACAATCTGTTCCAGTTAAAACCAACTAGACATTTAAAAGATCGTACTTGCAAACGAATATAATTAGTAAAAAAAAGGCATTAAGTTTCCAACAAATTCTGAAGTCAAATGTTTACCCGGTACTTCATTGCTAGAATTTTAAAGATGAATCAGTTTTGACCTATGGATGTTCATATTCATATAACAATACATTAAATTAATCCTAAATATGTATTAAGTGTACTGTGCTACGCTGAGTTGCTGAACAACTTGTCATAACAATGCTTCCTCTTATTATTTATTTTGCATATTCTATGGAGATAATATTGCCTCCTTTCCACACTTGTGCTGCAATAAATATTTGTCTATCATACGCAGTTTGCTTGCAATTAACTCCGTAGCTCAGACTGAGCCCTGTGAACTAGCATGCCTGTTCTCCTGGAGTAAACACTGGTGTCTCTACTGCAGTAAATAGCCAGTTTTCTTAAAAGGACTCAACATGAAGAAACTTGTTTCACTTTTATGCAGCACAGTCATTCTGCAATTAACATACACCTAATTACTAGTGTTTAGAACAAATGCAAATGCTGCTCAATTAAAATTCAAGCCCAGGCTACAAATGAAACTTCTAATTTTTGTTAAGTTGCAGTATGACATTAGGTTACTGCAAAACGCAGAATCTATTTGTTTTGGTGCTGTTATTTCCTTCCCTTCCTGCAACCTCCTGCCTCCCCATTCAGGATGCTGAAGCCAAAAAATTAAATTGGAGTATACTTTAAACATCAATTAAACCTGAAAACTAGTGTCATTTCATGAACCACACCGTACTAAGGAGAACTACACAAACAGGTATTATGAAGCTATTCTCCTAATTAGGCCATAAAATGGGAAAGATGCACATGAGGAATCAAAGCTACTTAATGTGAAGCTATTTTGCCACTAAGCTTCTAGGCCTCTTATTGTGATATTTAATACAGCCCTAGATTCTAGCAATTAAGATTCAGCAAAAGATTAGAAAGCTTTGTCGATCTCTCCCAAACTAAATGCCTTGTTCTCCTTCAAGACACTAAAGATAAACATTTCGCTTCCAGTCAGATATTTCAAGTATTAAGGAAGAAAAAAAAAAAAGCAGGAAAAATGATCTGTAAAAGCTGAACACCCACACCTTTCCACAAATGTTACTTCTTTACAGCCATTAAAACTCACACTCAGCTTCTCAAATACTTTTAAAAATGTCATCCCAGAACTGGTCACTGCTATCTGATTTTCATTCTACATTTAGTAATTTAATAGCACATTGTTCCAAGGACAGCAAGTACGTTCAGAAGAGAGTCAGCCCCCTTGCCACATATGCTACCTGTATTGTTATGGCTTTCGTATATGGGGTGATGACATGTTAAGAATTCCTCTATACAATTTACTGCAGTGCTATTATTTGCTATTCCAAAGAGCGTCACTGTCTGGAAGAAAGCAGCATTCTTAGCACTGAAACAGTTGGAGGAGAAAGGGGAAAAAATTCAAGTAAGACAAATGGATCCAACCTCAAGGGCAAATTGACCACCAGCATGTTTGCCTGGGTTTTATAACGACAGAAAGCCACATTTTAATTTCAAACAATTATGGAATAATTAAATACAATTAAAAAAAACTTAGGCAATGTCATTATGGCAGCAGTGAGGCATTAGTTACGTTAGGACCAGATTGTTAAATTAACTTCTACATATTCGTATGTGCCCAGGCTTTGTCCAGCTGAAGACACCATTTGGTAAATTCTCTGGAACCTGAGGCCACGTATAATTTACACAAAGTGGAGTAGAGTGCAGTGCTTTCAGTTTTAACACAGATACAGACATGTTTTCAGCAAGACAGACCTGAGGACCTAGCATTTTGTGCTGCTCCCAGGCAACACATGGCTGGGCCAGCCCTTAAGCTCCCACAGCCACCATGAGAAGGAGACGACCTCGAGGGCTGAATTCTGTCCAGCCAACGTACTGTATTTGCTTTGTTACTCATCTGCTTCTGTTAACCTGGCACTGCAAATTTCTGGATTACTTCTTAGGCGTTTAATTATAATATATGGAAGCTATTAAAACACAAGTAACCCTACAGAACGGGCAGTTCTATGCACATAGCTTGGTCACACTTTGCTTAGCCCTTCTTTACCATGTGAGATTTGAGAACAGCCTCGCTCTTGCTCTCCCGTGACACTGAGATGGCTCTTGGTCCACCAGTGCTAGACGACTTCATCCATAGAGAGATGAGGGCAAGGACTCACCCCATGGCATTTCGATTTCAGCCAGAAGGCTTTGTCTGGCTTCCGCTACTCCCATGCAAAGGATACAAAAGCCACCAAATACTTCCTTCCTACTCTCTAGGCATTGCATCAACAAGCTCAAAACCCCTTACAGTAATCTCATAAACCTATACTCACCCAGAAAGCGTTTCATGACAACAGTTTTCCTGTATTTTTGACCAAATGAAGTTAAACCATCTGTAACTTCTGGATAAGCCTTGGATATCTGATGCCTCAAAACAGGATATTACTATCAGTGGGCTCACACCAAACAAGGCCTTTTAGAAAAACACGGTCTTATGTCCCAAAAGACCACAGGCATGCAGTCCGGGAGAATGATCAGGATCACTACACATTTTATCACACTTATTCTTCTACTGGCCAGAAATAGATTGACAGCCAGCAGCACCAGACCAGCATTTAGCCTCACTGCTGCGTGAAATTGCTAGGTGCTGGAAAAGCGAAGCAGAATTAATTCTGTCGGTAACTACCTTTGAGGAAAGCGACTGGCAAAATGACCTCCCTTTCAGTCTCAGAACACTTTTAGAAACAGGTAGATTTAAAACAAAAAGCAAAGGGTTTTTAAAAAATAAACGAGTGATTACACAAGTAGCTTATAAAAGAATATCAGGGAATGACACTTATGAAACAGACTTTCTGAAACTAAAATTTTTAAAAAGAGCGGAGAGTGAAAAATCTCTTTTCAAGCCTTTTCTGTTAGCATTCAGGCTAAATATTTTACTACTTCAACCTTCCCAACATCATCTTCATTCATAAACTTCTAACTAGCTGCAGGTTGATTAAAAAAAATTCTGCTGGTGTGTGACAAGTTGAAAGTAGTACAACATGAAGGTTAAAAATTCAATGATTTTAATACAACCCCTGATTGAGGTAATTTACCATTCATACTATTTTCATTCAATATGAGTTGTCATTTTACCAGCCCATTCTTACATAGTTCAATAATGATAAGGTTAGCTTTGAAGTGATTCTTTTATGTTAATGACATTCTCCACATGTTGGGTCATACTTTGGGTTAAAGAACTGAAAATGTAAATGAATGCCCATTAGGGTCGGTAATAGCTGATCATTAACTTTATATTTTATTAGATCTGCCAGACTTACTCACTCTAATTAAAGGACAGTGATTTCTTTTTTTCCCCCAGACGCTACAAATGTACTCTTTCAAAGTTAGATGCACATATTTTTGTAACATAAATTCAGTGGGTTTTTGTCTTTCTGCATAATTTTTTTTCTAATTTACATTAGTAAATTAATTAGCTGTCTTACAGAAAATTTTCGTAGTAATTTAAGTAAACACACTCCTAATAATCTTACTTCCTTATTTTAGAAAGGAAGGAAGCTGCAGAGTGTTGCAATCTGTTAATGCATATGAAGGGAAAAAGCCTGAAAAAAATTGATGAAGAGAAGTTAGCTCTATTCTATCAAAACCCTAAAATTATCTTCTACTACTTTTAATCACTTTCTAAAGGAATCAACCTATGTTGTTAACATTCTTTGTGTACAGCAGTAGTTTACTTACAAGTTTCCATGCCTTCATCATCATCATCTGCTACAGGTTTATCATACGATTTGTCTATGGCAGCTCTGAAGCTTTCATTGCAGCCTCGTCCTCGGATAATTCGCGGTCGCGGGCGGTGGAAGGGAATATCACCATTCAGAGTCACCTCAGCCACGGCTGTCTGCAGACTTTCTAATGAGCTGGATTTCTTCAGACCTAATGAAGGCCCCACATCTCTGGTTGGGGAACCTTAGTGATGGGGGGGCGGGGAGGAAAAAAAGTAATTAGAATTAGTATTGAGAACTGCATGCTTGATTATGCATATCCATCCTGAAAGTCTTTGGGGACATACTTAACATTATTCACATCATCTCTCAATAATCTGTAGGGAATTCTCTGCAGATTTGTTGGTCTCAGAAGTGAATGAGTATGTCAAGTCATAGTCAACGAAACCGACAACGTTAGCAATGTCTGGCTTTTCAAATCAGTGAAGAGAGACCAACATCCATTACTATCATTTTAACAATTTGAATGATAACGTAATCACGGGGCTTTAAAAACATAGCTCATAAAACCAGCAGAGATACGTATCTATCGGCATCAAACAAAACTATTAATTATTTTGTTTTGAGCAGAATATTTCATCTGTACTAGCAACAGATGAACAGAGAGCAGATTATGGGCATGAATCCTATTGTGTTTAGAGTAACAGTCTTGCAAAGTAGCCTGACTTCTGGCTTCAAGGAACATGCTGTTTGCTTTTAATCGAGTTCTAGAGACTTGCATCAAATTGCTAACAATTTCATAATGAAATGCTTCCGAGAAATATCAGTTGACTTGCTGGGATTTTGTGAAGTTGTTTAAAAATAATCTGTGGAAAGGACCCAATTAGTCAGCCAATACGAGTTATCCAGCTGGAAAAGAAACGCATTCCTGGCAGTCACCAGGTTGACGTGTGGGCAGCACCACAGCTGGGGCTGAGGGCAGCTCTTAATGCTGCGGCATGTCCAGAGGTGTGCCAAGAAAGCCCCAGACAGTATTCTGCAAAACCTTTTCCCTGTCTGGACTTTTCTTCTCAAGTTTGTGGACTAAATGTCTACCCTCTGTTTTCAGATACACACATTCACAGTGCAAATCAGCTGACAATTGCACAATTAGATCTCATATTACAGTTAAATCTGGGAGAAATATTTCAGGGGAAAAAAAATCACTGTATTTATTTGAAGCGATTTTATTCAAAAGTGCAGTCTAGCCTTGGCCAGATTTTCCATAGGATTTGGGGCTGGAGAGCAAGATGAGGTGGGACATCCTTATCATCATCATAGCCACATTTCCTGAAGTTATGAGACCAGAGCCCTCACCTAGAATATGGAAACCACACTTTTTCTCTACCCAAAGGGAGCAGAACAGAGAAGAGTGTGGTGGCACCATGGCAGTCCCAGGTGGTGGGTTGTTACTCCATTGATATCACTACCCTCATCTGACAGAGGCAGAGAAAGATAAATTTCAAAGCCAGCCAGCACTGAGAGACAGAGCCAAGAACTGAACCCTCAGGAATACCAAACCAATGAACAATACATTTGTAAGCAAGGTCTGGTGTGAATAATGCAATAAAGGAAAATTATCTTTTTTAAGTATTTATCTCAGAATATTACAAAGCTCTGGAGTTGATCCCTATTCTGGTAGATATTAGGAGGGAGAAGAGAGACAGGATCTGTCACTGTTCTTTAACAAAGGTATGTGAAGTTACCTTACATTGTGGAAAATTACTACAAAAAACAGCTTCTTTCACTATTCAGCATTGGGTGGGGAGGAAGGGGGTTGCCAGACCTACAGAAGGGATGCAGATTAACAGCATGGCAAGTCTTCTTCACGTCATTTGTTAACTCGGTAGGAGGAGAGGGAGCAAGGCAGCAAACGCTTTCATTTTCTATTCAGCTATTAAAAGTCTGAGCAATTAAGTTAAACTGAAATCTCTCAGATCAAATAAATTCAAACAGCAGCTGTCAAAGTATTCCCCTTCAGCTGCCCTACTCATAAGATGAACTTGTAAATAGAAACAAAACAAAAATCCTCTTTCACAGGTCTACGGAACTCCTGCAATTTGGTTCCCCCAGAGGTCCGGAATCCTTCTGCTTGGACCCTCGGCCAGAAATAAACACACCCCAACAACCGAGAAAGTTTATCTTGATGAACTCACATCTCCTAGAAGAAGCCACCCTCACTCACTTGTTGGAGGGCCAAGGGTCATGAGGATGGCTGGGGGCACAGCACAGCTGCTGGGGTGAACTAGAGCAGCCAGCTGGGACAAGGGGGGTTTGATGGCTTCCCAGCTGTGCAAACAAACTGCAGTCCAGGTTCACCAAACTTTTGAACATGGGCTGAAGTCTAAGGCAAGTATTTTTACACAACACACTCTTTATCAAGTAAAAGAACTCCAATTTAGACAGTGTCCTATAAAACTATCTACTTTTTAGCGTATGCCAAAATCTGCTATTCCTCCACTAATACCTGCAGCACACAAGAAGTAAGATTTTATTTAGTTTTTTACTTTTCGAGATTGTATTATGTTAAAAACAGTCCATGAAATAGGAAAAATGAATGCAACGTTTTGAAGGAAAAAAAGAGGAAACGGGACAATCATATATAAACCAGCTGTTTGACAGATTCAATTTCGTATACAAAAGGAAAGGGTATCCTCTTACATGGCAACTTACTGTAAACTTCCTTATTCCAGATTCTGCTTTCCAACCTTGAAATGAAATGCTCGTATATCTTTTCCCAATTACTGAGTGGCTCTTTTTGTAAACAGTAATTATAAAGAAGGCATTTATGTGTCCATTTATGTTCATAAAGGACATTAAAAGAATTCCATTTCCTGCCACCCAATACAGATCTTTGTGAGAACTGTATTTATGTAAGTTGTGCTTTCCCAAAGGAAAAGCTAGATGGCATAGGACCTAATGTTCCTTCAGTACCGTAAAACTATTACAGAAATGATAGGAATATTACTGAACTTGGGTGTCCATGAACACAAATGTGGACAGGTTGCAGAATTTGAAAGAGGGAAATGTCCTTTCGCAAGCAATTTAAGCACTGTGATCATAAAGCTATTTATATTTTAATACCTTCACTATCTTCTACGGCCACTTCATGGCAAGTCTACTATTTTCAAAATATATAGTTAAGCCTCCCTGTAAATTGAGCGAGTTCAGAATTTATTACTAGAATTTACCAACCAGAAAGTGAGTTGTTTACCCATAATCCGTTGAGAAACAGCAAACTTTCTTTAAAATTGATTCTGTTTAGAATTTATGAATCATATCAAAACCTCGTCTTCTAAATACAAAAATGTCAGCATTTTCTTCCAGCCTTTACAGGACTGGTGGTAATCATCAGAAATGTTATCTGCTCAGAACGAGTTCTATTTCTATTTTGACACCAGAATTTAAAGTAGAAAAAAAGAAGAGAAGACACATCTACCTAACGCATCTTTATATGACTGAGGGACAAAAGGGATTCTTTTATCGTTTTTAAAATTTGAAGTTTATCAAAATTTTCCTTTCCAACAATTTTATTAACAAATATCCTTTGAGGTAGAGTCATCCCTCTGTACCACAGCAGCCCTCCTGCTGTCACTGCCACCATCTATGCAGCCTCCCCACACGCTCCGCTTACGCGCTCAGCTGTACGGCTCTACTCCACATGCCACACGCCCTGCCCTATCCGTCTCTCAAGGGCTCTGCAGGACGCTCACACCACCCCGCCAGGCACAGCCCCTGCCCACCACACATGCGTCACCACTCCCTGTGTCCCCAGCTGGCCAGCCCTTGGGGACAACGGCCAAGCCTTGCCCTCCAGGCCATGCAACCACCCCCTGCTCATGCATGACTCTGCTGGCAGCGTGTGCATCTGCTCTCACACGCCACAGGCAGCCCCCACCACGTAACTTCACAGCACATACAGATCCAACGAGACATTTAATACAGGTAGATCACATGAAGCATACGTGTTGCTCCCTGCTCCAAGCCCTCTGTTTTTCCCCTGTGCTGATGCTGTTTAACAGCTCATTGTGCTTCCACGTCTCTCATCTTACGTTAAGTATTTATACAGTGCCACAAATCCGCTTGGGTGATTTGCAAAGGCAAAAAGCACGGTGTCAAGGATATATGATGTTTCCTTCAGTGACTAATTTTAAAGGCTATAAAGTAAATTTTCTGTCAGCACTTTCTTCTAAACGATTCAAAACGACAACTTTGTTTCTTTCTGAAACCTTATTTTTATTAACTCTTAGGTTAAATGCTACCAGCAACTGATGCCAAAAACTTCCCTCGATTTGATTAAACCACTTTTGCAAAGGCACAAAGTCTACCTTCTAAACACTTTCTTAAAGGACATTAGCAGTGAGTCTATTTATTTACTAACACCTGCTCCATTAGATTTGATAAATTCTTCTATTTCTAGTTCAATTAATACACTAAAAGAGCAACATGTCGGCTGGGGAGAGCAGAGGAGGAACAGAGCAAGGAACTGCATCAAAAATAGTTTAGTTTTGGTTCCATTTAATAAAACAGTTTATTTAAAAAGCACTGTGTAAAAATAAATAAACAAACAATTTAAATAAATGTTCTTTGCTTTTTTTCCTTTCTTTTTCATTTTCACAATGTGTACATGGAAGAATAACCACCTAGAACTATAGTATGCCTGGGACTCAATAAATGAGCCATGCTCAATTGCTACTGGATATACTTCTAACCTCTAGGATGAACTGTAAACACTGCAAGGATTAGGCACTTCAAGTGAACTATAGAAAGAAAAATAATTAAAAATCTATTATAGTAACTAGGTCTGGTGACTTCTACACTCTCTTTTTTAGCCGTTACTATTAAGTCCAACTTCAACTGTTACAGAGTTTGTTTTTATTTTTTCTAAAGTAAATATATGCTGAAGTTTTCTGGCTTCTAGAGTTCATTAAAACATAGTTCACCACACATTTGAAGCATTTTTCTTCTTAGAACCAGACGATTTTTAAGCCAAACTACAGTAAGTGGTTTGTTTAATAACCACATCCATCTTCAGTAATGGGAGAAATCCAGTGTTTATATACAAAACCTGGTTAAAAGCACGCAAGATAAATAAAATAAAAGTACAGTAAAAGGTGTTTTTCCTTTTTTCCAGCCACTGAGCTTGCTGCTCACAAAGTATGTAACTGCTTAGTCCAGATGGTTACAGTCACGCTCTTTCACCCAAGTTGTCTGACTTGTCTCTTTTTTGGAATTTAATCCAGGTGTTACACATAGAGAAAAACTACACTCGATTAATACCACCCTCTATTGATACCACCAAAACCACTGCGCACTTTTGAAACCTAAGCATCATATTTTACTAAAACACACAGCTCTTACACCATTCTAATCATATCCCATTCAAACAGGCAGGCTAGGAAGAAAATGAAAAATAATTTACAATAATTTTGAGTTTGATCTGTAACTCCTTTTTATGTGAATAATGCTCAGGGGTGAAGGCAGTTCCTAAGCACTGATTCTTACCATAATCATTAACACAACTTCATACATTCACACTCTGATGGCTTTAATCCTTCAAAACTTTCATACATTTTAATTTTAATGTACTCGTTCTCAATTTGTAAAGCTGCAAGTCTGTGGCCATATTCTGCAACATTTTAAGAGCTAGACATTTTAGCTGTTTAAATAAAAATTGTAATTGTATCACTTGATTACCTACACCTTTTCAGTATTCCTACTCCTGTTGTAAAGTGTGGTTGAACAGAGATGCAGTTGTGAATTATTAATTGTAAATTCCGTATGGAATGCCCTACTCCCCAAATCATGCAAAAATAAATAATATTTTCAGGTTAAAAAGGTGAATTGTTCCTAATTAGAGCTAAGTAATGTTATGGTGTCCTCTGGATCTAGCCTAATTAAAATAGCATTCCAAAGGTCAAAAGCTAACTTATATTAATAAATCATAAAGGTTCATAATTGCAGTTGGTGCATTATTTTAATTACTAATAAAAAATATGCTTTGAAAGCTATTTCTCATTATCATTGTGTGAAACGTTACAATCGATGGTATGTGGAAAAGATTCTATTTACATATTCTTTTGTTCTATTACGATGCTCGGGTTTCAGCTCCAAAGGCAAATCAACTTGCACTAATAATCTTCAACTCAACTCACAACATGTATCTGATGACCACTTAAGGCAAAGGTAGCAGTTTTCTAATTAAAATAATTATTTCCAAGCACTGTGTTAGCACTGTAATAGCCAGACATTCAACTCTTCTGCATCATCTCTCTGTACATTAAGAGTTTGAAGCTAGGAGGAGATTTTCCAAGATCTTTTTGAAAGGACAAAAAATCCAAACAACTGGATATTTATGAGTTCAAAGTGTAGAAAGAGGGTGTCTGCCTACAGTCACATGTATGACCTGGTTGAATATACCACCCTAGATACTTATCTCCATAGAGAATTTTCTTTTTCTGTACGACTTGATTATTCACAACAATAGAAAGCAGCCATGCAAGTACTGGAATATTCATGTTTTCATGCAGTTTGACTGGCAGTTCTGTAATTGTGGTAAGCTGCTTTGACCAAGGTTTCTATAGCAACAGCCTTACTGTCAATTCTTACCTGTTTTCTGGTCATCCATTGTACTGAGCTTAGTCTCGTCAGCTACTGTTAAAAGGTAAATGTATAACCGTTAGCCCAGTTAGTGCCCATGCCCCACATGCATCCAACATTCCTTCTGTTTTGCATATTGTTTTTCCAAGTTAGGGAACCTTAGCAATGTCATTCTTCATGCAAATAAACTGCAACAGTAAGCAAACATTCTGGGTAGAAATGGCAGCAAACTAGTAACCTTCATGCAATGTCAGTCATGTTCACATCACAGGCAGGTACAATATGTTATTTACACGTTAGCACATCACAACTAGTCAAGACAAGTCAACACCACCAACCTTACTGTCCCCTGAGGAAGTTGGTGAATCAGGGATTGTAGTGAAGATATTCACAATTATTGTAAAGGAGCGAATTGTATTCTATTTTATTATTCTGAGAAGGGAATTTTGTGTGTTTAAACAATCAAAACTCACTGTTTAAGGTTACTAGAGTCTGCACTTCAGAATCTAAATTCAATGGCAGAAAAATAGATGGGCTTGTTAGCGATTACTTATTCTCAGTTGTTTTATCAGTTAAAATCATTATAGTCGATTGCCTGTCTTAGCCGCTGCTACTTTATAGGGCTTCTGATATAAATATTAAAACTTGGGTCTCAAACAGATGTCGGACTAGCCCCATTTTCTAATTCTGAATGAACTCTTCAAAAAAAATACTCGCATCTTTAATATCTTAATCAAAATCCATCTACAAAACGAGAGACTAGGAAGGATCTTTAAGGCTAATTGCATTGTAATCATGAACTGAGAATAATCCTGTCTACCCAGAACCAGTGTGGTACAGTTTTACGCAGTTATTCTATATAGATTGGTAAATGCACTTTTTACCTCCATTTTAATAAATACTTTTAATGTTTATGTATAACCATATAACCAGAGGGCTATGATATTTAAATGTATGGACATTTTACAAGTGGTACAAACAATACACAGGCCACTTGGCCATTCACGTTAAGAATACTTTACTTCCCACCAGTAGACATTACGTGCAGTAGTACTGCACATAAACAATGTGTTTGGAATTACAAAGTCTATATACTTACAACATGAAAATCAGGTTCAAATAAAACAATTGAAAAAATATCACTCACTACCTAGATCCATGCTTTTGGATTTTCGTGTTTTAACAAACTCCAACTGACTGGCATCTGAAAATTGCTTTGTACGCTTTTCTGACATGCTCTGGCGTCCAAAACCCTCTCGCTGGAAGGCAAGCACTGGATCAACATCTGGACTAAGAGTGCTGTAGGAAGGGAAAAAAATCATGCGAACATTTATCAAGATCACGCAACCTTTCACTCTGCAGAGAAAAGCATTTATTTAGCACGTGACTTCTACCAACGATAAAGTGCACATTTTTAAATAAACCACTGCAAGTAGTCAGTTACACACATGATGGATTTGTTTTACTCATCAAGCAATTCTAGTTAAAAAGTATCAAGAATTTCACTTATGAGCTTTAATGAAAGATGTACATATCTGGTGCACTATACATATACTATCAGAATGTACAGACCCAACACAGGAATAATTTGAGGGAGAATAAACAGTTCCTTTTTCTTCATGAGAAACAAATATATTCTGTTGATAGCAAATTATCACATTTTTCTTCATCACAAAATGTTTTTAGTAAAGCATAAATAGAATCTGTCCTGCCTGAAGCCCACAGAGCTTTAAACTTCTTCATTTAAAGACTTTGCATTAAAATTTCTGTCCATATGTGAAATTGCTTATAAATTTTTCACAGCATCTCCTGGTTTTAACCTGGCTATGACAGACCAACATATTTTTACTCATTACTTCCCTACAGAGCAAGTATTCACCACAATGGTTCCACCACTAAATCAGAAATGGGGGTAACTGGACTGAGTTTCGGTCTCTTCTGCAGGTTTCTTGCATGACCTCGGCTGAGTGAGTCAGGTCTCCAGCGAGCAGTGATGCAAGAATGCAAGAATGCAGGCAAAATTTGGTGTGCAGGCTAAACCCTAGGCTTGCAATGTGTCATGGCCACAATGCATGTTGAAAACAATAAAAAATAAAAAAAAAAATGCAAGATTGCTTATTGCTAATAAACAATATGAAAGGAAATTCAAACAAAGATCTTCTGACTCCTGGAAAAGGGGAGAGTATTAAAAAAAGCCTGAAGGCAAGCCTAAAGAATTTAGATTTCTACTTCAGCTGGCACAAAAAGAAATCAAAAGCACAAAATACTGAAAAAATTGGTATTTTGCACCATTGTTATCTATCCTATAGGAAAAAGATCCCTCAAAATCCCCCCTTTGATTGTTGTTGTACTTCAAGATAAAAAAAGCTGAGATCTCTAAATAGACTAAATGTCATTCAAAATATTGTATACGTACATGTTACTGTTCAGTAACAGGTTTCAAGAGAATTATTGTCTACTTTAAGGGCTAAGTATAATATGCATCTCATAGCTAGTGAGAAATAGGCAAATAGTGAATTTCTGCAGAAACCAACTTACACTTTTAAATTCTGTAACATGCACATGTTTACATATGCCATGTACTAAAATTTATAGAAGCATCTTTGATCAAGAAACACCTGGGTATTAGGCACAACAGTGAAGAGAGGTAAGGAGAAGTGTCCAAAGGCATCAAGTGCTATAAAGGATGAAAATCACTATCTGCATTACCCCGCAGCCTAGAAGAAATTCAGTCTAGGAGTGGCAGATTTACAAATAATAAGATATGTGCATATGACAAGCAAGTAATACTTAAGTGAGAGCAGGATCAGAGCTTATATGAATAAAGTCAATGTCAAGTCCCTTTTGACTTTAATGTTTCTGGCTCAGGCTCATAATGTTTTACATTTAATTACTGCAACTATTTCAGAGATGTCTGCACAATTTAGCAACGTTTTGAAGCATATGCTTAAAAGCTCTGATGAATCAGAGCCTGAACTCAAAAATAACTATTTAGTCCTTACATTCACTCCCACAAAATAGGGAAAAAATTATCTCCACATGATAGAAAGATAAAACAGACAAGGCCAATATACACTTCTAGCATTTACAGCAGCACAACACGTAGCTAAGAACCACCTAAGTCTGAAAACATCCTCCGAGTGACTCAACTGAACTTACAGGGTTTCAACACCTTTCATAATCAGATCATAAATGACTTTCCCAAGGCCACACAGGAGTTTCTGGCTCACTGCTAGTCAGCCCTGCCTCTGAAGGCCAGAAAAATGTGGTTTTACTAAGTGAGAATTTTCTCGAGCAACATCTGTTAACACAGCTCACGTTAGTTAAAGATGACTGGCTTCATCTTGCCGAACAAAATCTATCCTGTGACACTTTCTTCAAAAAGGGTGAATTTCTAAAACTATTTGTTTTGGCTGTATGCTCCTTTTTTCATCTGAGCTTGCTTTGATCTGCATATATAAAGCTTCTAATAAAGCTGAATATCATTTTCGTGTAAATACAGCATGCACATATATATTCAAGTTGAAGTCCTCAGAAATGAGTAAAACTCCAAAGTTAAATAGAACTTGAAAAGGGCACCACAGGTCCCGGAGAGGGCAGTGGGGTCTGGACATGGCATCAGCAATCGGGAATTCTGGACATCGGATCCCAGTGTTTCCACTGACACCACCTTTAGGGGCTTTCTCTCTGCTTCCCTTACGTGCCCTTATCACACCTACCCTCCACACACACTTATTACGGGGATTATTACTCCGTGTTTGCATAGTATCCTGCATACTAAAAGTGCTACTTAGCACCAAAAATTACTTGCTCTCATGACATCATGACATCTCATACCTTTTTACAGTACAAATATCTGAGCCCTCTGTAGAGTCATCAATTTTCATGTCCTGGTTTCTTTCTACTATTAATGACACATGAGTGTGTTTTAGTAATTAAGGAAGGTGCAGATCACAGGAGTTTGAATACATGCCCATTGCCTAAAAGTATTCAAAACCCCCCGTGAAGATCCATAACTGGAAAGCCAATGAGCACAGAGGAGGAACTAATGCCCCTAAAAATGCCTCATTTTAATATTTTCCAACTACACTAATAAAAGACAGAAGGTGAATTTAGTGCAAGTCATTAAGCAATGCCAAATGCAATTTACTATATTCTAGCATACTTAACAAATAAGATTTCTGGAATGACAGCTGATCCTTAAAAGAATGTAACCGTCTTCTGACCCTCGATGTTATTAAAATTCCACTTATTAATCCTGTCTTATTGCCCCTTTGTTTTCATAACATTTTCATCAAGGATTAGGGAGATATTGTGAGGCTGGAAAAGCTTACATTTTCTTCTGTGATTCAGAACAGCTGCCATTCTTGTTTGGATAACCCTTCATCCATATTCTTAGTTTTACCCTTTGTGCCTTCCAGCCAAATCATACAATGCACCTTCGTTTTACAAGTCTTCCTTCATCCATTAGCAGCAGGAAATTAATGCAACAATCTAATTCTACTGCTATTTAGTTTTTTACAAATAGAACACATTAGATAGTAAGGCGCTGCACTGATCTACTCTTTTAAGTGCAATTGTATCTGAAGACCTTTACAATTTCTCATAAAGACACACGTTTAAAGGTTTTGAGCGTGATCAATTCCACAATATCTAATCCTTATTTTCTTTAGTTTCATTTTCAAAGAAGTATATGAATAGCAAGATACGCTGCAGAAGTAAATGTAAAAGCATCTGCAGGTTTCAAATGGGCTCTTACTTTATGCCGTAGGTTTTTGCTCATATTCGGCTAAAAAAATTCCCTCAGCAATAAGCTATTGTGTGCAGCCTTGAGTACTATTCTATTTAAACGTCTCAGATTCTCAGCTCTAAAAGCTTTTACAAAAGACAGATGGACTTTTCAAGGGTCCAAATTACAAGTATGACTTGTCCAAGAGAAGAGCTGCAACATTAAAAAAAACGCAAATGAGGATTAAAAAAATTACCTTTTTATACAATCATTAAAACAGTCTTAAAATACAGAACTCAATTCCCAGACATAAGATGAAATAAACTAATATAAAGCAAAGAAGAAGCTGACAGGTGCATATCAGCTAGCAGGTGCTATTTCTGTTTTATTAAGATATTGCTGACACATTCATAACAGGCTCAAGAGACAAGAAAAATAAGAAAATTCATGTACTTCACACCATTTGTGGTAATTATCTAGCTTCAAGAAGTGGCAGTGTACAGGGGTGGGCTTTTATTTTGCTATTACTATAGATAATTACAGGACTTGCAAATTAAATCTTAGATCTGTATTAATTGTACTAACTAAGCAATAAACAGTATTTCTTTGCCAGGAACCTAACCAAGTCAATAATGGAGCTCAATGCATTTCTCATTAAGACTCTTGTATTAAAATGTATAAAAGTAATTAGAGAGTCAACCTAAGATTCACAGAAATTATTTTAATACAGATTAAACATATGAAGTAAAGTTACTTTCCACAGTTTTAAATGTGGAACTATTACTTTCCCTATTTTTAAATATGGAACTATGACAGTACACTGCCTTTGCATGACAGTTACAAATCATATAATGATATGAAAGGTATTTCTTCATGCATAATAAAGAAATGTTAACTAGCTCTTATTGCACAAGCATTAACACTAGGGCAAAACAAAGAGCTGCCTTGACCTCTAAGCAGATTTTAAAATTACTGTACATTATTAGGAAAATCAAGAAAGTATACAGAAGTATTGAAAGGCCCCTGGATATATAGCGGAATATAAAAATAAAATCTTTGTTTTATAGACTTAGAAATATTTACAGTGAGGTTTATAAATAAAAATTTCCAATTGGAATTATTCTTTCATCTTTCATAAACTCAAGTGTTTAAATTTTGCAAAGTTTTTTTTACAAAAGCTAGCTCAGTTGGCAACTAAATTAATATTAAATCATCAAATTAACACAGCTATATACTGATTTGGTCTTAATAACAATTAGTAACATTTCCACAAATGTGCTTTGACAGAGCACAAAACTGCAACCAGAAGTAGAAAGTCTAACAAATTATCTGTACAGACTTCCTTCCTGAAACAGGGACAATTACCAGTTTGAAAACAGTGAAATCTAAATGTGATGGAAAAAAAAAGATTAATATTAGCAGTAGCCAAAAATTAAACTAAAGAAAAAGATATAACTGCAGTCATTTCTTTTTTCCTTCCTTTCCTTCGAGGGGATCGAGTGCTCCCTCAGTAAGTTTGCAGACGACACCAAGTTGGGCGGGAGTGTTGATCTGCCTGAGGGTAGGAAGGCTCTGCAGAGGGACCTGGACAGGCTGGATCGATGGGCTGAGGCCAACTGTATGAGGTTCAACAAGGCCAAGTGCCGGGTCCTGCACTTGGGCCACAACAACCCCATGCAGCGCTACAGGCTTGGGGAAGAGTGGCTGGAAAGCTGCCCAGAGGAAAAGGACCTGGGGGTGCTGGTTGACAGCCGGCTGAACATGAGCCGGCAGTGTGCCCAGGTGGCCAAGAAGGCCAACGGCATCCTGGCCTGTATCAGAAATAGTGTGGCCAGCAGGAGTAGGGAGGTGATCGTGCCCCTGTACTCGGCCCTGGTGAGGCCGGACCTCGAATACTGTGTTCAGTTTTGGGCCCCTCACTACAAGAAGGACATTGAGGCGCTGGAGCGTGTCCAGAGAAGGGCAACGAAGCTGGTGAAGGGTCTGGATAACAAGTCTGATGAGGAGCGGCTGAGGGAACAGGGACTGTTTAGCCTGGAGAAGAGGAGGCTGAGGGGAGACCTCATCGCTCCCTACAACTACCTGAAAGGAGGCTGTAGTGAGATGGGGGGCGGTCTCTTCTCCCAAGTAACTAGCAACAGGACAAGAGGAAACGGCCTCAAGTTGCTCAAGGGGAGGAATAGATTGGACATTAGGAAAAATTTCTTCACTGAAAGAGTGGTCAGGCCTTGGAACAGGCTGCCCAGGGAAGTGGTAGAGTCACCATCCCTGGAAGTATTTAAAAGACATGTAAATGAGGCATTTAGGGACATGGTTTAGTGGGCATGGTGGTGTTGGGTTAACGGTTGGACTTGATGATCTTAGAGGTCTTTATCCACTAAACCATGCTCTTACCAGTCTGTTGACTCATTAATTGCAGCTTTAGCCCATCCACCAGCATCAACAGTGCCAAACCCAACATCATCATGGGAACTGGATGACGACTGGTCAGAGAGATGAGGAGGGAGTACCGACAGCCTATCATCTTCAATAATGACAGTGTCATCTTGGGGCATGTTCACCGTTGGAGACAGCTGATATTTACCTGAACAATAAAAGGGAGAAAAAACCCAAAAACTAAATAATGGCAGAGAGTGCCTTGAATAATATATAATCACAGCTGATAAAATGTCATGTCAAACTGCAATGCTACTGATAAGAGTGACACAACACAGATAATAAAATTAACCATGTCTCACTGTATACACACCTTCCTATGCAGAGGTCTGAAAAGTAATATACACCAGTTGTATCTGCGGCTTACTGCAAGAAGATCACAGAATGACAGAAGGGTTGAGGTTGGAAGGGACTTCTCATCTGGTCCAACCCCCCTGCTCAAGCAGGTACACCTACAACCAGTTGCCCAGGTCCCTAATGAAATGGCTTTTAAATATTTCTACTCCACCACATCCCTGGGCAACCTCTGCCGGTGTTCAGTCACCCTCACAGTGAAAAAGTATTTCCTGATGTTCAGAGGGAACCTCCTATGTTTCCGTCTGTGCCTATTGTCTCAGGTCCTGTCACTAGGAACCACTGAAAAGCACCTGTCCCAGAAAATAGTATCTTCTCTTGCATCAAATCGTTTGGTAGAAACGAAGAATGAGTTCAATGGAACAGGGACTAACAGAGCTCATCACTTCTTCTGATCAATCTCGGCCTAATGAAATTTGAAACTTGTTTAATTGCTATTGGGAACTTGGAATGCTTTAATAATGCCTCCACAAAGGTAAGAATTATGAAAGATGATGAGAACTCACGGCTAAAGCTAAACCAAATTTTCATTCTCTCCTTTAAAAAATAATCTGGAGGCACACATGCAAAATTTGGAAAAAAAATTTACGTAATTCTATTACCACCAAATTCAAGTAAGTTTTAACACTGTTGTCAAAATGCTTAAACTAGAGCCATCACATACATGAAAGAGACATAATAAAGACTCAACATTATTCTGTCTGTTAAGTAGCAGACTTCATTGGGTTAATTTCTGAGAGTAGCAGTTAAAAGATGATATTTAGAGGGTTCTTACAAACTAGTAAAACACTGTTTCCAAGTAAAAACCAGTTTTAATGTACATATAAATATTATAAACCCACTACCACTGCTGCTTTTATAGGGATAAATATACATATGTAATATATAATTACATTTTCCAGTAATCATGTCAATGTACAAGATTGTATAACAATTTTCAAACCGCTGTTTAAAAAGCAGAAGCAACTTTTAAACCTATAGAAAACTTTATGCCACCAAAACAGACTAAAAGGCTATAAAGAATATCAGAAGGAATATTTTCATTGCAATGCTTTGCAACATAACTATGGTTAAACCTGAATAAATCTGTTTTTCAGGATACATGCATGAGATACAGAGTTGGGAGGATGGGGGTTATATAATATTACTTGGAGGAGAATATAGAATTATCACTATTTAAAATTTTAACTTGGAATAAAAAGAGGTTATTTCAGTATCTAGAAACACTAAGCTAAAACTTGCTCTAAGGAAAATAAAGATTTGCAAATCTGGATGAAAATTATTTAGTTATCTAAGGCAGTGGCTAATTATTCAAGTGTGATTCTTTCATATTACCTGCACATAATTTTTTATGTGATAGAACATCTTTAAAAATATTTTTTCCTCCTGGATATCGATGCTCGACTTAAAAGGATCTGTCATTTTAAAAGTTTGGTCCTAACTCTCACTACACGCATTCATTATTTCTGATGAATGATCATGGCATTACATGAATTTTATTCCTGGAAATGTATTATCTTACTAAAACAATTAGTAAAATTGTCACATCTTGTGAGAAGAAAAGCATTAGCTTAATCAACCACTAATCTGACAACAAACTGTAAATTATTCTAAAACTATGATGCACCGCAGTAATAATATATAGCAAAACTTATATTTCCGTAACATAAACTGCTTCTATGGAAATACTTTCACACTTTATTTTTCCTACAGATACGGAAAAATTGCATAGAATTAGGGGAAAAGAATTTTCCCTCTTTTCTTTAAAGGTTTCAGTTACCATCACTATCTTTGCATGCAATTATTAAAAAACAAGCAAACAAACAAAACCTTTTGTATAAAGAGCTAGCTAAAATCATCGCTGCACTAGATAATACATTTTGTATAGCTTTCAAAGGGGGGAAAACTGGCTTCAAAAGAGATCATTGAAGAAGGCTGAAGATGTGGCTGGAAGAAAAAGGTACTGCATGGTGAGCATCTCATCACTGTCAAACTGAAACGAATGTGTTCAGTTTGCATAACAGCTGATTCTTTGCCCAGCAATAGCTTCTATGATGGACAGGTTAATGTTTAGCCTAGTAATGTACTTCTTTCCAAACATAATGCCTACAAGACTGTTAACTCTGTAGTTAATAATGTCTCCAAAGAATTGATTGTGAAAAGGTATAACCTTATGGCATTCGGCAGATTGAACTTCCCATTTGAGAGGCTACAGTAATTCAGTAACATTTTTAACTTTTCACTACCCTTCTTTGTATCTGACAAGGGTGAAGACTGACATTTTAATAGTTGCTTTGGAATAAAGGAGAAAACCCATCTGACGTGCCTATGCTTTTCACTGCAGATGAAGCTAAAAACAGGTGAAAGGCTTCACTTCCAGCAGATGGTTAGACAGACCTCAGCACTGGAGGTCTCAATACGTCCTTTGTAGAGAGCTCAGCTGAAGTGGACAGAAAATACCCTTGGAGAAAGCAACTCTGCAAGCATTGTGAGAAACATTACAAGGAAACATCAAAGAAACTTCAAACCTAGTAATCATCAGTATATTTGACTGATCTACAAATCTAAGATGTTGCTCGAGCTGTCTACAAACCTCTCCAAGACAACAGTTTTCCCTTGGGCTAGAAAAGTGCTATAAAATTTAGACTCTGAACACACTTCAAGTCCATTTTTGCATATATTAATTCAACTTCAGCAAGGTAATCTGTAATAATATGTAGTATTTTGGACGGTGTAATAAGGAAGGGAAAACATTCTCCCTTTCAAGTGTGTCTCATCTCAGGACAATAAGGCTCAAATTTCTTGAACAAGTTACCAATCTAAACAAGTGGAGCCTCAGGACAATACCACACTATGGGGTAAGAAGGGTTCCCACCTTTCTGTTCAGAAAAAGAAGTCTCAGAGCTCCACTACCAAATGGCTGGTCTCCAGGTCTATGAAGACTTTCAGCTTAGAAGGAAAATTATGCCAAAGAGCAATACTTCAAACCTGTAATGGTATAGGCCTATAATAGACCAGAAAATAGTTTGGACCTGAATTAAACCACCAACATAAAGCCCTCCAAAAAAACCCTGAGCATCCACACTACATAAAATGAACAACAGGCTTACTCATGAAGAACTTAACTATTCCAGGTCCTTTCAAATCTTGAAAATCCCTGAAGTTTGGTTAATCAGTTTGCTGTAATAACTTGGCTCCCATACTACACTGCATTCTCATGGTACTTTATCTGGCTTGGTTCTTGTGCTTTTGCTATTGCTTTCTCTTTAAAGGAAGGTCTAAGAAATCTGTTGAATACCCTTACGATATGTTCAAAACCAAGTATTACTTTATGAGTGACTCTCATAAGCATTTTGATATTGTGGAATTCAGACCAATAGTACACCTCAAGCCTCTTCCACAAGTAGAGGGCCTTTCTTGCTCTGACATGGCAAGTGATTCCTAACCTGCCTGACCAAGAAATCAGCAACAGCTACTCTGTGATGAAGAATGAAGTATTAACCAAAGTAATAAATAGAGTAATAAATAAGAGAAATCATAATAAAAGAAAATAGTGTTGATGATAACAATAGCGATGAGACTTCCTACAGAAGAGATACAGAGAATTGTGCAATGAGCAATTAGAATTTCTCCAGATCTTCATTTATTTATTTTTCACTAACAGTATATTTGTCCCCAGCAATATACTGAGTTTTGGCAAAATTTCCCATAGATACTCACATCATCTAATTTTCCAAGCTAAAGAGAGGCGGGATTGGGAATACATGTGTGGGGAATGTCTAAAGACAAAAATGTCTCCGTTATATCCAGGCTTTGACTCTCAAGAGAGTGCTCAGATCTGTCAAGACTGTTGTAGCGGACCACCACATTCTGATAAGATTCCTGGCCAGGGAACTACATTCTGCTTGTAAAGGGTTATTTTCATTTCATTGACACACACTATATCTCTAGCTAAATTTTTTTCAGTTAGTGCTTCCTTCTGATTCTGTCCTTAAGATAGCAATTATTTATGTAGAGAATGAAGTATTTCCTGTTGTGTAGGAACTATCAAATTTTACAAAGTTCTGGGGGATCCTTCAGGATGAAAAGCAGATTCAGTGCAAGCTATTGTTATTCTGTGTACCCCCTGATAAATAACTCTGTATAGTCACCGTTAGCAACAAAACCCACCATGTTCATAAAAAAAATATCAGCAACTAGAAGAAAGAGATGAAAGAGGACTTTGTACTAAGCTGTTTGTTGAATAAGAATGATTTATATAGACAGCAGCTATGTATTTGCATATTGCAAAACTGAGGAGCATAATGGATGATATACAAGAACGGTGTATCAGAAGAAGACTTGAATTTTTAATCATAGAGCCAAGCAAACCAGCATAACAGAGTTGTTATTTTGAATGTACTAACAACATGCAACTTGAAAATATTAAAAATAAATAAATAAACATAAGGGTTTATTACAGCCATCTAATTCTTAGAAGAGAAGACCCATTTGTATAAATAAAAAAACACCTCGTCAAAACAAAAATGTCATTCCCTGAATACAGAAAGTGGTATCTCCTCCCCATCAGAAATTTTCAGTGAAATACTATCGAATGAAAAAGCATAAGAAAATCTATAATAGCAATAATCATCTACAAAAGTAGATCAACCTAAGAATCGTCAGAAACATTAAAAGATTTATGTAGCCTTTTTGCAATAAGCAAACATTATTTTACGTAATTTAAATCATGTTCTAAAATTGGTATTTTATTCCCACTCTCCCAGCAAGGCTCTGACAACCAGTTCTTGCTGTCAGTTATGGATTGAAAGAGTAAGGAAATTGTCTTAAATACCTTTCCTGAAAATTACATTAGATGTATTTAAAAGAAACAAAACTCTCTTAAAAGTTTTGTTCCAACTTTAGGCAACGACTGAAAAGAGCAGGCATTTTCCAGACCTTGAATATCACTTTTGAATAGTCTAACTGAGGAAGGAAGAAAACTCAAAATCCATCAATTTTATCCAATAGCAAAAGAAAGACCTACTCCTTCACACATGAAATCAAACTGTGATGTCCTCACTGCAAGGTACCGAGAGTACTACAAGTTTACATAGTTAAACCCATTGAGGGGTAAATAAAAAGACGTCAGGTGATTGAGAGAGCCCGTAAGTCAGAGGGGTCCTCGATATGGGGAGAGCACTCAAGGGAGTCAGCAGTGCATAAAGCACTCCTTTTGGCTCATTTTCATGGTCAGGACCGGCATGGGAAGGTACAGACCTCCAGACTTCCTCAGCCAGATTGTTCTTAGGACTAATCCTCACTTTTAGGACAACTTTCAAGAAAGGAGGAAAACTCTGGAAGCATCATGTAACACCACATATACATTCTCAAGAAAATAAAAAAAGTTCTGAGTTTTTTCTCATTATCAATGCTAATAGTACAGGAATTCCACTGCGTAAGAAATGAGTGAGTCTTACAAATGTTAGTTACTCTGAAACAAGAAACTGTACCTATCTCTCCCAACAGGTAATAATACCTCTCTGTTGTATGGCATGCAAGAAAACATGCATGCAATAATATCACAAAGATTACAAACACTGCAGTTTTAACTTAGTGGTACTGATTAATTCAGAAAAATTAGCATATTAGAAAACTGACTGCTACCTAAAAACTGGGTTTAAACATGACAGCTCTGTGAAGCTGCCGTGATTGCAAATGGGAATGACCCAGTCCTGGCAAGACCAGTCTTCAGTTACGCTGGACTAGATCACATATACTATGAGGTTCAGGCACAATTTGATTTTCCACGTGCTTACAACTAAAGCATCAATGAATTTAAGTCACAACCAACCAATTTTCTACATAGTTCCTGGTTTCTGAAAACAATACAGAAAAATGATGATTCAGAGGAAATCAAACCATTAATTTCAGGTTATAAAACACTTACAAAATGCAGGATGGATTTTCTTCCCTATGTCTACATTGTAGAGGTATCCAAAAGCATTAGATTTTAAGAGCTTTGGAAAGATTTTTTTTTCTTGAAACATCAGTTACTAGCTACTGCTAAAGGGATGATACCAGACTGATGAACCACTAGTTCGATTTGGCACGGCAAGTCCAGTGTTCCCTTGGTGTGGAAGTAAAGTGCATTGCTGACACACATGCACACAGACTCTCTCAGGGTTTCTTCTCCCATCACTGGACAAGCTGTTTAAGCGATAACTCTTTAACGCCTATATAAGCTTTATGTGTAAATCCTCTGCAACATTGATGGAAAAAGCAGAAGGTAGTGCTTTGCAAATGTTCTATCTGAAGCCTTGACACCACAAGAACTAGTGCCAAAGACTTAAAATTATTTTATCACTCCTTAAATTTGTCAACAAATAAATGGTTTTTAAAAATTGTTTTCTTTAAGAGCATATGACTTTGGGTGAAAAGTTTTCATGCTTCCTTGATTCTCAGGTATACAATTTTTCTTCTGAGCTGCACAAAATGTAATGCAATAGAACACAATATGATTTATTTCTAGTTACTGTTGCCCAAATGCACAAAAAAAAGACAAAAGACTTAACTGAAGAAATATCTTAAATAGCAAATTTCTGGATTTTCAGAGAGTTTAACAAGAGTGTTATTCTGCTACCACAAAGAAAAAGCAAACCCCAAAACACAAAAATTTAAAAATAAAAAACCAACAACCCCAAAACAGAGTGAAATATATATACAAACTGTTGACTGGAAAAAGCCTAAGTGGTGGACTTTCGTTTTCTAAGGCTGAAAATCAATCTGAAGCAATTAAAAACTAAGCTCAGCCTTGCTTCATATCAAGTTTATAGCAGCATCTTCTAATATATTCTGTGTGTATCAAGCACACTAAAAAAAGTCCCAGATTTAATGGCCACGTCTTATGTTTAAAACTTGCAACTGAAGCAAGCAATCGTCACGTCTTCTGTCAGGTGCGATATTCGTCAAGCTGCTTTTTGTGTTTAAATTTGAAAATCCTTTCAAACTAATCCCATCCTAGTCAGTAAATCCGACCACTCCTGTGGCAAGGCAAGTCTTTATTGCCTAGCTCTATACATCAGAAGCTGAACTGCTGCAGAACAACCGCTAATAAACTCATTATCCACTGGGGCCATGCAGATGGTATGGCACAGAATCTACACAAGGGATGCCTAAAATTAGTTAAAAGGTTTTAAAATTGGTGTCCTGCAAAGCAAAAATTCAAACAAATTAATGAAATGACCTAATAAGCATAAATGGATGCAAGTTTGCCTTATTTATTTTTGTACTTTAGTATGACTGAAACAGAGGAGAAGAAATGCTGAAATTAATTACAAATTCCCATGAGACACTGACTTTCATGCGAATGAAGACTCAACATGGAGACTAGACCAACCAATAATTTATTGTCCCAGATCAGGCACTGAAAAACCATATTAAATGCTCCTGTTATTTGTTCTATTACCTGCCACGGGATACGAAATTCACTTTATAATTCCATTTGACTTTCTTTCTCACATTAACTATCCAGAAGGCTTGCGTGGAACAATTTCAAGGCACGTTTTTAGTTGGTCGGTGCAACCTCCATGTTCCCTGATTCCCACATAATATATTAATCGCCCTTCGATGAATCACAGAGAGGAATAACAACACGCCCCGATTAGCAGAGCTGATTTGACTCACCCATTATCCTACTCAGCGCCGCGTTCCTCGTGGGCGACTCGCTGAGACCCTCAATCCCGCCGTAGAGGGAGTGGGAAATCCTCCGTTCCCGGTCGTCCAGCAGAGTCTCTATGGGCAGCTCTGGCCCAGAGGGGCTCCCAGGTGACTCCAACTGCACAGAGAGAGGAAAATCAGCGCCCAGGGTCCATTTAGCAGCATGGGGGAACTGTAACAACTTGCCTAAGGCTTAGACCTGTCTGGGCACCAAATGAGCTAGAACTTCTCACCCTGGACAAATATAATTTGCAATGACAGCTCTGCTTAATGACCAACTTTCTAAGACGCTTCACACTGCACCTCCCATGGTGCCCTGTCAAATTTCAAATCCTTCAGCAGAAAATTGGTGAAAAAACCCATTGCATTTTGATGTCTCTTTGTTGGATAATTTCTTATACAGACAGTTTTGGCTTTTTTCAATACTATCGGGCAGACAGCTGGGCCATCTTTCCCACACTGACAGCCTGTCAGAACAAGGCCCCTGTCAGGAGCGCGGAGCAAGAACTCCATTTGGAATTGGGCTGCTGGCGCTTTCTGAAGTGGTGCAATTTGCTTTCAAATGTAATCACCATGGAAACCCCCAGGAAACCCCACCACACGTATTAGTAACAAATACGCAAACACTCAAATGTTTTGTAGTTATGAGGGAAAGAAAAAAAAAGAAATCAGACTTCACAGTAACTTTTTTTTTTTTTCCTACTTATGATGAGTTCTTTGCTCTGCCTTTCCTGGCTTCAGGGCATAGAGACCTCGCGTGCTTCATTCAGCCTGGAAGCTTCCCTGATCCCTGGCACTGCTGCAGCATCCAAGCAGAGCCACAAAAACCAGAACTGGCAAGACCTGTGGTGTCCCACCACCCCAGCCCTCAATGCCCGGAGCTGCCGGGTCCCTGCCCACCACGACTGCAGGCAGACCTCCCCGGGGCATTACAAGACAGATGAAGTAGGTGGTGGAAGAAGTGATGGATACGGGCTGCAGGGCCACATGCACAGGGGAGAAGACTCCATGTACGGCTGCCTCCCCACCCCAACTGCTCTCCGTCAGAAGGCTCCCCTGAGTGACTTCCCAGCTCAGCCTTCGTTTGCAGAAGCTGGTGATCCCTTGTTTTCCTGCGTATGCCTCTCAGATTTTTCAAAAAGAGAGGAAAAAGTCGAATTTTCCTCAGTGAGCCCCAGGGAATCAGAGCTCAGTGGAAAGAAGCACCCGTGCGAGGCAAAGAAAGAAAACAAGTTGATATCATCTAGCTGGGTTTTGCCGTGGGCAGCTCCGCTGCCAACACAGCCCCTGGGAGCGAGGAGAACGAGCGCCCGTGTGCTCACCGGTCCGTTCGGGTGCCCAATTTGTCAGTGCCCAGTCACTCACTGCGGAGACAAGAGACACCCCACACTGTCACCCAGCCCTCGCACCATCCTGCCTTCCTGCCCCTAAAGCTCTTGGTTCACCCGAGCTCCACCACCCTGCTGGTGCTCGGTAATGCTACCAACGGAGCTTCGCTAAGACCACTGAACCAATTCACCTAAACAGCGTGAACTGAATCCAGCTCTATTAAAAAAATAAACAAATATTAAAAAATAGATGCGTTTTGTAGGGTAATCGGATGAACTCACACATCAAAGCATTAGCTGTTCTCACCAACACGCCTCTTCGTATCGAAATGTATAGTTCAATCTCAGGAACAACGTCCTTATACAAATCCCACAGCATATATTTTATATGTATTGAAATACGGGGGGACCAGATACTGCGAGATATTGAGCATGCTGCAAGTCTTTGAAGCCAGTGGGAACTGGGAGTGCTTACTCCACAGGACCGGTCTCTAAACGAGCACGAGAGGAGTAGCTCATAGTTTCAGGAATTAAAATAACAAGCAACATGTTTGTTGGTTGTTTTTTCTTTAAACAGCTGCCCGTTATTAATCACTCCACCCGCAATCCCCAGATGAGTAAGAAATGTACACTACGAAAGATTTTTAAAAATCTGCTTCAAGGGCCACAAAGCACTCAGCTGCAGTCTCCACAGCAGAGGCTTTGAAGTCAGCCCGATGGACTAACGACTTCTGACATTCGGGCGCTGGCGTAACGCCCGGTACACGGAGGGGTGGAGGTTTGCAAAACGCCGCATTACAAAGTCGAGAAGACCACGATCAGGAGGTCGCAGAGTCTGTGGAAATTATTATTTCTGTTCAAAGCCATCATCTCTTTAATATAAATGAGATATTTAATGAAGTTCCAAATTGTAGACTTATCTCTCCCAGTTTGATAAGCACTGGGGAGATTTACTGCATCGGAGGGTCAACACAATTAAAATTGGAGGCACGTCAAGCTGCAGGAGAATAATAAACTTGCAGTGCAAGTGAATTAGACTCAATAAGCTTTAAATTGTGAAATGAGGATTTGTTTTATTAGTTTTTTTAAATTGCAGATTACAACTGACAGCTTTACTGAAAAGTAAATTAAACAATATTTGTAGCCTCCGTTATAAAGGAATCTAAGGCAAATTCAAAAAGAATAGAAATGTTAAATTTGAAACACTGTAAGAAAAAAAAGCACAGCAACATTAGCCTGCTTGAGAGCTTAAACTTGCATGGTAAAGGCATTAAATGATAAACTAACCTTTGTTTCACTGCCTTTAAATAAGGTGTGAAAATATCACAGTGCTTTGGGATTTATTCTCCCATGCTATATTGATGACTTTACGTAACAAGTGTCCAGCTTTTAGTGAGCCATATCGCACAGTCCTTCCTCATGTGACAACCCATCAACTTTCAAACTCATTTGTAGGAACGTCTCAAGAGATTTTCAGAAAGATACTGACAAGAAGAAAGCTCTGAATCAGAGAAATACACAGAAATTCACTCCTGGTAATGCAGTGAAGTACAGGGTAAATAAAAGAAATAGCAGGAGCACTGTATTTAGATGGTTGTGTTTTGCAAAGTCAATCACGTATTTTATCATTTTCATGGGGAAAACTTTTTCCATTTCTAATTAGCATCTCAAAAGATGGGTTTAAACAAAGGCATCGACAGCCAACTACACAAATATTTTACAAAAGATACAATGCTGTTTAAAAAATAGCAAAAATTAGACAGGAATTACACAACTGGCTTTCACAAAAAAAAAAAGTCTTTTCCTTACATCGTTAACAGAAAGTTTGTGTAAGAAAAAATACATTGAATTTGGAAACTGTGCTGTGGGCAAGACAAAGAGATCAACAGTCCAACGCAAGATTGCAGTTCAAATAAAGACTTGTTCTTCCTGATGCATTTCTAATAAAGAGCCTGAATTCCAGTTCCTTCCCTTAGCCGGTATCAGTGTTATCCAGTATAATTTAGTTTGATTAACTGATAAAGAGTAGGTAATATAAACAAAGATGTATGAATTCCTGACCTTCATTGAAGGCCTGGCAAGGAAAGCAAGCTAGGCAGCAACTGGCCCTTATACTTCATACCAATAGCTGCCCCTAGCAGGAGCACTTCTTGGTGTGACAGTCCAGAGTCATGGACCAGTTGAGGTTGGATGGAACCACTGGAGATTATTTAGTTCAACCTCTTGCTCAAAGCAAGGTCAGCAAGAGCAGGTTGCCCAGTGCCTTGTCCAGTTGGGTTTTGAATACCTCCAAGGACAGAGACTCCACAACCTCTCTGGGCAATCTGTGCCAGTAGTTGACCACCCCCTCAGAAGAAAATTTTTTTCTTATGTTTAAAGAAATTTCTTGTATCTCAGTTTGTGCCCGTTGCTTCTTGTCCTGGCACTGGGCAGCCCTGAAAAGATTCTGCATGGGTCTTCTTTATTCACCCCATCAGGCATTTATAGATACTGGTAAGATCCCCCTGAGCCTTCTCTTTTCCAGGGTGAAAAGAGAGAGTTCCCTCTCTGGGTCCTAGCACTGATCTATAATAAATGATCATATTCGTAAAAATGCAATAAAACCTCACATCCTCCTTTTCTCTCCATTCTCTTAAAATAAAAATAGAAATAAGTTGTTGTTTTTTTTTTTAAATAAAAAAGGTCTCTAGCCTGGCCCTTTGTCATTCAGATAAGAACCAGCTGTTTGCTACAGCACTGTCTGTACTAACTAGCACAGCTGCTGCTTATCTAGATGATAAAAGGACAACTAATGTGGTCCTTTTTACTTAAACACCACCATCCATCCTATCTGAAGTTATGCACATAAATATGAAAAAAGTTTATGCACAAGAACATTGCCAAAATATTAAAAGCATAAACAAACTTTTTTTTTTAAAAGAAACAATAATCAGACTCCCTTTTTCCTTCAGAAAGTAAATTATCTAAATACTAGCATGCAAGCATTAAGGATTTTAAAGAAGTCAGTATACAAATGTGCTATATATTACACTGCATCCAGGGTACTGAAGCTCTTTCTGTCACACAGAATTATTCTCCAGGCTTTCTTCTTCTTTTTTTATCTGTGTACTGTGGCTAAGATGTCCAAAATGCTTCAGCTTCCTTTTTCAACAGAGATACTTTTACAATACTACTACCAATATTAAATATGGTTTTCTTTGGTACCACCCAAGTTTGGATCCTTCGTCAGGGACAGACTTTGCAAGACGTGAAAATGTAGATGAATAGTCAGTAAAAGGGTCAGGTTTGACTTACATGCACAATCATGCACTAGTAAATGTAAAATTAGTACAGTGTTTCTAAGAAATACTGCATTCTTGTTCTGACAATGTTAAAAGGCAAGCAGAAGACAAAAAAAATGCTTTCAGAATGGTGGGAAGGAACCCACACAACTTTGCAAAATGTAGTTAGATGGTAGGTTATGGGGTATGGGGAGGAACCTGGGCCAAGATGGAGCTTGTAAATTGATACCAAGGATAGAAAACAGATAAAGGAGAAAAAAGTAAGTCAAAATAAATGGGGACAGGTAGAAGGGCAGAACAGAAGACACAAGATACTACAAAATAGAAAACCACGAACATACTTTCCCAACAACTAACATATTAAAATGTTTCTTGGGATGTTTACTATTAGAAGTTTACCTAAGTACACTGAAAATCATGCACCAAAAAGACCACCAGAGGCCTAAAAGGAGACTATTAACAAATCCTGTATTAGAAGCTCAAGTAAAATGTGCCACAATTAAAAAAACCACCAATATGGCCCAAGAAATTGAGAGAAAGAAGGAAGAATTTAAGCAACACCCTTCAGAAGATGCTCAGACCGAAGGTAAAATGTTTACGAAGGACATCAGACATAGGAAGGTGCACAGTGAATCAGTTGGATCCCTTGATGGCAAGAGTGAAAGGGTTACTGAGGGGCAAGTCTGCAGTAGGGAAGCTCAATGATTTCTTTGCCTCAGTCTTTACTAACATGCTTAAGACATTGGGGAGATTTCCACACCTGACCCTATTCTTTGCAGCAAATAAAGAGAGGAGTGAGATCAGCCAGAAGAAAATACACAGGATCATTAGACCAAATGGGTAGTGAGATGTTAACATGTCACAGGTTGGATGACATTCTCCCAAAAGCCCTGAAGGAACTCAACCATGAAATTGTATAACTGCTGGCCAAAACATTCAACATACTGTTACGAATGGCCATGGTGCCAGACGACTGGTGGTTGCCTATATGTCTAGAGGGGGTCTTGGGAACTACAGAACAGGCATCTGACCTCTTTCTGGATAAAATGGTGGCATCTACAATAAAGAGTAAGATCACTGAGCATGATGGACATAGGTCCATGGGGAAGGCAGACATCCATGGGGAAAATCCCGCCTCACTGGGATGCTGGAGTTGCACAAAGGTGTCAGTAAGCTCTCCAAGCTCTCAGGCAATGAATCAGATGTGACATATATGCATTTTTAAAAAGCCTTTACCAAGGCTTCATATCAAAGGCGTTAAAGAAACTAAGTTTTCATTTTCTGGACTAAAATCTGGCTAAAGAACTGGAAACAAGATCAGTCTTCAAGGTGGAGAAGAATCAGCTGTATGTTCCCCCAGGGATCAGGGCTGGGAACAGCTTAGGCTGATGAGCAGCTTTATCAATGACTTGGAGAAGGGAGTGAACAGTGAAATAACCGTGTTTGGAGAAGATACTAAAGCCTTTTCGATAGTTAAATGAACTCCAGAAAGTCGTCACAAAACTAATCTAGCAAGAAAAGAAAAAAACCAAACCTGTCATATCAATTTCAAAGTAGGTAACTAGGTAATGCATGCAGGGAAAAATAATGCTGAATGTTTTATATTTCCACACATAGCGGAAAAAAATAGATGTTTGCTGGTTTCCTTTCTTTTATAATGAAACCACTCATTTGAAAAGTCTCTCTCACTGATCTGTCTACCAGTCAATTTACTTAAACAGTTGATGAGGTCCTTATATGGTCTCAATTCATGACTGTTTCTCCGCTTCATGGTATGCTCCATTTTCAACTCAGCAACTGGAGCAAAAATGAACAGGCATGCAGAAAGAAATTTGGGGATCTGCAAATCATTCGCAAACCTTTTTTTCAGGGAGGTTTGGCAAGACATTAATTCTGTCAAAAAAGGGAGATAGAAAAAAAAAAAACTTGAAATACCTCATTTTGAGGAAAATGGTTATGCTCTCTTTCTTAATGGCAGACAAGTGCTGCCTGCATGTGACATGAACAGTGCAGATGAGCAATCTGTGCCTCTAAGCTGTCCAGGTTGCAGGACTGAAAAGAGCAGGATTCCAAAAGTAACAATTACCTTTATTTTCTTGAATCAGCACATACTGCCGCCAGCTGCACGGATCTGCCTGACAGTCATGCCTAAGCGCTGTGTATGCATTATGGCCATACAGCCAGCAGCTGTTTGCCCATGCAGGCTAATCATAATAATATCACTAATTAACAGAACACGGCGCAAGGAGCTCCAGCGTTTCTCCTTAAATCTTAGGCTCCTCAGTAATTAAAAAAACATCAACCTTGAGTTAAAGATCCACAAAGCTGATGGCCATGTCTTCTGAAAACTGAGGTGTTAAGTACTGGCTGTATACAAATATCAAGTCACTGCTATTGTTATTCTTCCCATTTTTGCCACTGTCTGCACAACTTTGGAAATGTACCTTTAAGTCTTTCTGTGCTTATAAAGGAAAGTTGAAGAATCAACACACAATGCTGATCACAGAGGGCAAGGCTGAAAGATGAAAACATAGATTTGAACAGCATATTTAACTTTTTTGAAAGGGGGTGCAGGGAACCTTAGATATATCCAAATCCCAAACTAAATGTTTTTGTTACACTAGTCTAACAGCATCCATCAAATATTCACTGTGTGATTTTGTCTGGAGTGGCTGAGATATTAAACAAAGCTTTGCAAGGTTTGTAATAGTGTAGCTTACAGAATTAACTATATTACTGTACTCTGCATAGACATAATGCAAACAGGAGAAAAACAGATACGCAATTTTGGCTTGGAGTTCATTCACAACTACCACTCACTCCATGCTTATATCAATATTTACTACAAGATAATTCACTTAAAAACCTGGATGCATTATACTCTATCTCCTGGTGAGTCAATGAAAATTCTTTCTACAGGCTACTCTTCAGTTCAGTAAAACCACAACGCATAAAAACGCTTTTTACCTTCTGGGAAGTTTGTGGTCTCTTTTGAGTTTACAGTTATGTAAGAGCTGATGATGTAAATCATCTCCTCACTACCTCTCTGAAGACGAGATAATACTCTTATGGCGTTTATGTACATTTTTATTGTTACTATAATTGCTTTGAGGCTTAGTCTATAACATGAGAACTGGTGAAGCTGTATGAGAATAACGCTGGCATGAAAAAGGAGTATCAGAGGCCACTTCATGAAGTTTTGAAACAGTTTCATGCTCCAGTCAACTAGACTGTGACTTCTGAAGCCCAAGAAAGCTTTCTGACATAGAAACAACTCCTCTGCAGCAGATCAGAGGCAACTGTCCCTGCCTCTCTAAACCCAGGACGCCAGGGGTTGAGCCGTCCTCTCTTCTAGACAGCAACCAAAATACAAAATGCGTGAAAATTCTGGTCTGAACTGAAACACAGAGAAATGGCACTCTGCAGAACCGTGCCGTCACATGAATTCTCCTCGCCCTGCAATTCTTAGGACTGATTATGAAAATGAATATTAAAAGCAAAAGAACAGTATTCATACTACTAACTTTCTTAAAATCCAATTCAAACTCAATTTTACTGAAGAAAAAAGCAGACTGGGTTGCGTATCTATCTCAAAAGAACTCAGTTTGATTTTGCAAATGCAAAACGATTACTGGACTTGAAGCCAGGGGGAAAAAAAAAAGGCTTGGGTTTTTTGTTCTTTTTGCTGTTGGTTTTTTAACAGCCAGATAGCAAATGTTTTTATCATCCAGACGCTGCGCATAACGCTTTTTTGCATTGGCATTATCACCCCTTGTACAGATTCCCCTTCCGAGACACTTGCGGCTGCTCTGTGGCACGGTGGGAAATCCCAGGGCGCCGAGTCCTGACCTCGCACCGTGGTGCAGGACTGACCATGCCACTGGAATGGAGTGGAATGAACACTGCTGCTGGCGATGCACAAAAGGGAATATAATCGAGCTTGTTCCACTTAACTGTAGTTCTGCAAGACTAACAAAAGTGCAAGCTATATTTTTGTCCATAAAGTGGGCACATACAATGCTGAATCAACACAGGAAAGAAATCAGTTGGACAGGATCTTTTTTGTTGCTGCTGTTATTTTATGGTGACACCTTTGGAGAACCAAAAGAGAGAGAAAAGCATAGAAAACACCAGGGAAATACTTTCTCAAAAGGTAAACATCTCTTTTTGTCTTTAAGAAAAAACAGTAAAACTCCGTTTCTGAGGAACATGCTGGTAAAAGGTGTGATTTATCAAGATAGGGTCTGCCCTTCTGATGCTTTTACTTCTAATCTGCAAGCTCCTGAATTTGCTGCCAGTCAGATGTCTTTTTTTCTTTTTGTTCTAATACTGAAAATCTTTGCTGAGACTGTATACTAGGCTGGTGGCAGCTACCGGAATATTCTAAGGGGACCGCTTGTGTGCCAGCATGTCCAAGTAATCTAAGTTGCTGAATTAAACATAATATAGCTGAGGCTGCCAGATATGGCCAATATCTGGTGCTCCAGGGGAAAGTGAACATCACTGCGACGCTCAGTCGTGCAGTGCTGTTCTCCAGCTGGGTCTCACTCCACATATCCATTACTTAGGGGCTAAGGTGACTAAATACCATACTCATATATGGTATTCATAAAATCATAGAATCATTTAGGTTGGAAAAGACCCTTAAGATCATCGAGTCCAACCGTAAACCTAACACTGCCAAGTCCACTACTGAACTATGTCCCTAAGGGCCATGTCTACATGATACATAAATAATATTATCATAGCTTATCAATATTATATCTGATTAATAATATCTAAAGTTTAAATCCATCCAATTCTTGAACAAGGAACTAGGGTTTAATTGCAAAATGCCACGAAAAAAATTTCTCTCTTCACTTTTCATTTCATTGAAGTCTGGACATTGCAAGACTTTCAGAAAACCAGTGTCTTGAACACTGCCAGCTCAGCAGGTAAATACCTTTATGTCCATACAAGTTGCGCTTTCATCATATTAAAATATGCAAATAGTATTGACATCGTTATTTCCTTTGGATGAATGTGATGAAAGCAAGAATTCCTGAGAAAAAATAGTTACAAAAATTATTTTGCAAAGATGATCACTACCCCAATAATTGCATATCATCACTTTCCCAAACTATCATGGCTCATCTCACTAGCTTACTAAGGAGCTGGGAAAATCCAGAAAAAAATGGTAAAGTAGGCCCACCCTGCTCCCTCTACAGATATATTTTAGTGTATTTAAATCCGGTTCTAACATCAGTTCTTTCATCTTGGAGCACATATACTGTAGACTGAACTGTGCCATTTTTGCCATGTGATTTCTGCAAAATAGATTAGTGAACGTTACGCAGACGTAGGGCACAAAAATATTCTTGAGTGAGCAAAAAAATCTATTGGATTTAAGGAGCAATGTCTTGGTTCATTATTGCTGGATTTGCTCCATCATGTTTACAAACACTGCCTTGGTACGTTTGTTCTAGAAGACTTTCACTAACAGAAGAGCGAACATCTTCCATACCCTTTTTGGGGAAAAAAAAAATATATATACTAAACACAGAAATAGTCTAAAATATTTCACCCTTTCTATGTCGTAACATATAAAATACATCTGAAATTGAGTAGGAATAAGAAACAGTCTCCAAAGGACAGTCTGTGCCCTCTGGAGTCTGAGTTCAGAATTATGGTTAGAACAGGACATCACCAAATATAGAAAGGTCAGAATTCCTTCAACACCAAGTGAGAAACTGTGTGCATCCAACCTGGCTTCCTAGCAATGTGTGTATGTAAAGATGTGTATGTGTATTAAAGCTGTGTATAAGCAGTTAATCAAGAGGAGCTTAATACTTTTAGAGAGACTAGTGTCTTTTCACACATGATTTTATCATATGCTATGAACTGGAATTTTTTAAAGATCAATTTTATGCATTAACAAATAAACCATTCCCTTTCCCCCTAGGCAACATCAGCAGTACTAAACCAATTTGTGCACATCATTTTTGAAGCATGACGCTCAAGAAACAACATTTCCGATAAGACCTTACCGGTGTTAACAAGAATGACTTTTAGACGTCTTAAGAACAGATGCTTCCCTGACCCTCCATTCAGCTGCACCCTATTTAACTCAGTGCATTTCTCCAATTTGTCAAAATCATTTTGAAGTCTAATTCAGTTCTCCACAGCATCTGCAGTCCTTCTCAGCATCATATGCCCACATATTTCTACTATATAGCATTGTTTACATGAATCTAGAAGATAAACTATTAGAAATCATGAAAATATTTCAAAACATCAACACTTAACACTCCAGTGGAGGAGACAGAAGCTGCAAATAATATGAGAAAAAGAATCACCACTTCACCCTGAATTCAGTATTTCATATTTCCCTGCAATGAAGGCCAAAACACAACATATTTAAAATCCAAAATAACAGAATTATTTGCATCAAGTTTTGCAGAATCTTTACATGGAACTTTTAATTGCTTAGATAAAATATAATAATGAAATTTAAGGGCTCTACTCTTAATTAAAAAAACTGAAAGTGACAAAGAAGCACATCAGTTAACACTAAGTCTAAAAATGAAAGACTCAATAGACCTACATAAAAAAACTCCAAAGAACAAAAATCACGTAAACAGTGGGATCCAATTACAAAATCAATACAGTTTTATTCAGTGTTTCCTGTTATTCATTGATGAAAATACTCAAAAGAAAAACTTTATTGATCGGTAATAAGGTTAGCATGTCTAACACTGAAATTCAGATCGTTTTGTAATTCTCTCTTTCTTTAGCTTCTGAAATATTACTTTCCAGGTCTCAGAGGAAACATGACATCTCCTAAAACACAAATACCTTAGAAGTGAAAACTCCCAGTCCTGATATCAAAAGCGTATTACCTCATTGCATTTACTTATTCGCCTCGCCACAATAAGCTGAATCATTCCCCGTTTGTTGCCTTCAGTGGACATGGACCTCCTTAAAGTTTCCATAGCATCTTGATTTGTTTTGCCCAATAATGATTCTCCATTTACTGCTATTAGTTGATCGTTCACTCGAAGCCTGCCATCCTGGAAAAGGAAAGATTATAGCTAGTTACATCAAACACGCACAAAAGAAGTTTAGTCTGCTGGAGAGAGGAAAAAAAAACAAAGGAAAAATAATCAAACAACTATGCTTACTCCTTTATGGCCAAATGAACACCAGTATAATAGCTTCCATTGCACCCATTGTAGGAAATATCTATTCCAATTACAGATTTGCACTGCAAGCTATTATCATAACCTGTTTGCACAAATAGCATACTAATTGAACTGTACCAGAGATTGCTTGTATCCTTCCCGAGAAATCTGTAAAGGCTATTTAAATCCTGGGACGTGCAAACATGTGAATCTGAGTAGAAATCTAAATGTTACCTCTGATGGTGTAATTGGAAAAAGCTAGTTACAGAGCAATCTCATTCTTCTTGAAACTGTGGTTATTTTCAAAACAGCCTTATTATGGAAAACTGAGGAAGGCAAAGGTACACAGATGTTCCCTCTCACCTTGGATGCTGCTCCACCGTTAATAATGGACTTGACGAAGATTCCTAAATCGGCATGGTTTTCTTTTGACCGGTTACCTTTGACACTCACACCAAGTCCAGCTGATCCAGAGTCATTCAGTGGAACTTCAAATGTCAGGAATTCCCTGGTGCCATCAGGTGTGAGGACAAGCTCCTCTTCTTCCGCTTTCTGTCGGGAAGATTAACGTGGGTTTATAGAAGAGCATTTCTCTTTGGGAATTCTCTTCCCTCAGCTATTAGCATTAAAAAACCCTGCTTTTAACTACAATGCCACAATATTTTCCACAGTAATTATTTGAAGAAACATGCACAAATAGTGTATTTTCAATCACCTCTGGTTGATGCCTAGATTCAGAAATATCTTATGTTTGTGTCTAAGTGCTTTTCTGTCTAGTAAAATTATTGAATCATGTGTCATTACTGAATGTGCCATTAATACCAACTCACACGTAAGCTGCTATTTCATTAGCCAAAAGAGAGCTGTATAAGAAATACTTTCTTACTTGCAAATCTACAGAATTTTAAAAATATCATCATCATCTATGGTAGCTTTGCAGTCATGAGGAGAAACTAAGTGCAAGAAAATTAAATTCAAAAATTCCTCATTCACCTCATTTCATTTAAAACTAGCTGTGTTAAGAAAAACAGAAAATTACACAGCTGAGATCTGCAATAGCACATCTCTCTGCTATTGCCAGGCTTAGCATCAAATCCAGCTCTGAGTGCCAATTTTCCTGTCTTTCCCGGCTCTGCCCTTCACCTCTGTCCTCTTACCCACATCTTTGGTCCTTTGCTGCCTTCCACACCCAGTTTTAGCCTGGCTGGGGCAATCCCAGGTTTTGAACACCAGGAATTATAGTCCCAGACCTGCCAGTGTCCCTGGCAAGGAGCTGCTCAGTGACACCTTTCCATGCATCCGAAAGCCGTGCATACGCAGGAGACCGGCCTCTTGCTTTGCCTCCTGCCGAGCTCAGGGTGGCGGTGGGCTGGGAGCGGGGGCCCTGGGGTGTCCCCACAGAGCGGTGGCACTCGTGGGGACAGCAGGCATGGGCACAGCACCCAGGAAAGAAAATGGTCAGGCCCTGAGGAGCAGTGCTTATGCACAAGAGGCTGCTGCTGAAAGGAGGAATGGGAGGGATGCGCTGTTCACCAGCCCTGTCCCTTGCAGTAGACATTGTCCACTTGTCTCTGACCTTTCTTTCAGTTATAACAAAGTGGTTATAACCACTTTTGGTTATAACAATATCAATTAAAGAAAAAAGTCACGCTCCTAAATTCTCTGCAGTGGACCCAGTGTCTGGCCTCCAGAAAGATGCTAATGAACCCAACTGTGCTGTTTTTTTCTCACCCACATGAAGGAGAAAGAGTAAGAGAACGTCCACCAGAAGATGCACTGTAACGTCTCAACAGTTTGGAAGTTCTCTGGAAGAATTAATCTGGCCAATTTTTTTCCTAACCTTAGCAAATATGTCATCTCCCTTACTGACACTGATTTTATACTGACTTTTCCCACGTCACTCTCATCTATTTGCAAAGCTCGTTCCTCCTGTTTTTCTCCTACTCCCAGATACTTGGAGCAGGACAAAACACATGCGAAGTTAACGTGCATCTGCTTAGCCATCCCCGTTTCTTAAGACCTGAGGAAATGCAAAGCTGACAGGCTCTTTGAAACCCAAACACAGACTACGGCAAAGATGGATGTGAAAGCCATGTGGAGTACAGCAAACTGAGATGATCAATTTGGGCACAAGCATGCTAGTTGTGACACCATTGACCTAGAAATGCAATGCGAAAATGTCACGTGGGAAGGCAGTCAGACTGCTGAGAGAACCAGAACAGCCGAGGGAAGAAAAACAGGAGCTCTATCTTTTCCCACTTGGTTAAAAGAATGAACCTTAATGTGTTCACCAGCCCTTTCCCTTGCATTAGACACTATTTGCTTGTCTCTAACCATCTTTTGTTTATTACAAAGCATAATGCTTCATCAATTAAAAAAAAAAAAAATTAACACCCCCTATCCAAGTGCCACAGCTAAGCTGGCTTGCTTATGAATGCCATTATCCAAACACATCTCTTGGCCATGCAAATCAGCATGATCTGTGCTAGCTGTCAGGAATGGAAAGGTGCACTGTGTCCATGGAAAAAATACTGGATCTAAAAAATATTTCCCAAATTTTGGGAAAATTACAACCTTAATTTTCCTGTTTGGGTCACAAAAGCACTAGTTACAGCATACATTTGAGGTGCATCTTTTGTCAGGTGGCTGCAGAATAAAACAATCTGAGACAGATGCACATTACCTTTTAGTTTCTGTAACACTGATCACTTTCATATTCCTTAATAAATAGTAGGAATAAAAGCTTGTGAGCCGAAAGGGAGATAAAGCCATAGTAGGATGTATGGGCAATCCAAGGAAGCACATAAGCTTATTGGATTTTTCTTTACTACTGTTATCATAAATTTACAGTCAATCTTCCCCCTCCCCCAGTATTTTCTAATGTTCTAAAAAATAGGCCAGAACTTCAGCCACAGCCATCTCCCTTCCAGGGCAGAGAACTAAACTGCTTCCCTGCACAGCCCGTCCCTGTCGTGTGCACTGCTATATGCCAAAGGGTCGACTAGAGAGAGCATCTCAGTAAGCATCCCCAAGGACTTGGCTAATGGCCTCTACACTACTTCTCTTCAACGAGACCAAAGAGCTGCATTATCAGCTCAGCAGTGTTCTTAATGTGAGTCTTCTGCTCGCTTGTTTTCTACAGTCTTAAATAAGAAGAAGATCTAATGCTGATATTGGGCTACAGACACCTGAGTGCGGAGGTGATACTTAAGGCCTAAACCTGGAACAAACTTCTCCTTAGCAGCTGCACATGAGGGAGTAGATCGTGCATGTGAAAAAATGAGAAACAGCAGCCTCAGCACTGGAACAGAAGTAGTGAAGCCATGAGAAAATCGCTCAACTCACCGAAAGAAAAAAATTACCATTACCGGGCTAAGGCTAAATTGCTTTAGGGACTTCATCAGGTATCCACAGGTTTTTTTAACTAAGCCAGTTTGTTTCACCACCATACCTGCATCCGCAATTTTAGGGACATGAGAAGCCTTTTGCCCTCTAGAATGTGTGTGTCATCTGACAGTACCATATGCTTGAATGCAGATTTTAAAAAAAAGCAAGCGATAGAGCGAACAAACATTTCTTTTTGATATCCCACAATTTTTCCTAAGAATACTTAGGAGAAAAATGTGGCTTTCAAGAATAACTGAACCATTAAGATTCAAGGACTATGGATATGAAAGTACCAGCTCTAACATTTGTGCCACAGCATGGGACCAAAGGAGGTCTTACTATATATGATATATTGAACACAACTTCATACGTACAAAACTATATAGTGATCAGGAACCTCTAAGCATGTCATAAAGGAGCCATTCTCAGAGAAATAAGCAGGAAGATTTTAGCCTGATAACATAATATTTTGAACCAAAGTTGTAAAAACAAAACCAAACAAAAAACCAACAAAACCTCAGATTGGCTGAATCCTTTGTTCCCCAAAGCCCTTTAGAGTACAGAAACATTGCATGTATAGCGACTCTCCCCAATCAATTAAATATCAGCTATACAAAAAAGTAAAATTTGCACTGAAATGGTGTTGAACATTAAGTATCTAAATGTAACAAACCACAGAAATTCCTTAACACATCCATGAGACAGCATAAAAATGCACAAAAATCTAAAATGCAGCATTTAAAAATTTCAACTGAGAACACAATCGCTTCTTAATTGCAATAACTTCCATTTGATCTTGATATACTCTAAATTAACAGCTTCGCTACGTCAATCAAACACCTCAACACTATTTTCATGATTAGTTGATCTGTGGGAGAAATTTATTCCTTCATATACTTTGACAGGCCAGCAGTAAACATGCAAGCAAAATTATGTACTGTGAACCCTGAACAACAAAATTCAACTCCCTTAAGATTTTTCACACACTATGTCCAAAACAATTAACAGCAGAACAATATTCTGTTCAGACAGAGTCTGCTGAGGAAAAGCTCATCTGAAATGACTTCAGCTGGATGAATGAAGCTGCTGAAGTATGTAATTTATAATAAAAATTCCATCGGTGATAAAATATGTAGGTGACTTTTTTTTACTTCAAATTCATACTTAGCATCAATTTATGCTAAATAACATTTGAGATAAGTTTTTTACTTTTTAAATATAACATAACTATATCGTAAATTTAAAGATAAACTTCCTGACTAGAGCAAACTTACGACCATGCTTTGATACGTACATACAGAGATTAAAAAAAGCCATGGGATAAACAGGAGGGAAATTATTTTTCTCTTTTACATAACATTGGTTTCTGATCTGATCATAAAACCTGATTTAATTTTTTGAACAACATTAAAATGGACCTTGGCACTAAAAGTGCAATAAGTCTATTTCATCATGTTAGTAACAGCACCTCCTCCTTATCCTTTTATGTTTTAAATACTATGAAGAAATTTCTTGCTTGGGACTTCTTCCCTTTATAAAATCTCATCAGGGTTCAGCTGGTGAGTAAGCAGCATGAGATGGTGAAAAAAGAAACCTAACAGCAAAGAAAAACCTCCTCCCACCTAACAGGGGAAGCAATTTTCAATCAAGCTGGGACAAGTTTCTGAAGTGGCTCACTGCAGCTACAAATCCGGCTGCATTCTCTCCAGTGAAGTTCATTCTCTTGCAAGCTCAGACATGCTGTCTTCTCAGCAGCTATTAAGTCACTGAAACCTGTCTGCAAGTTACTTTGTGATTAGGTATACAGAATAAGTTAATCATGGGACCCTCAGCGAAAATGCAGTGCACTCCTGTTTTCTTTCACAGAAGCAATTAATAAAGCTCTGTACCCCCACTCTTAGAGGGTAACCTGTATTTCCAAGTTATGTATAGAGCACACATGAAAACATTTACAGGGCTCTTGTATGCACATGCATATGCATGTACATATATAAACACACCCTTCTTACATGATGATGAAATTCACATGGTAAATTACGTAACTATAGCACAAACCCTACCTAACGCCTCCAGTGACCCCATCTACATTATCCACTTTACCTGCCCCCAAATCCTGTTGTGTCCAGCCTTCTACATCACAGCCCTAAGCCTGTTAGCCTCCGTTTAATTATTATTTTGCTAACCTATCAACCTTTTACCTCACAAATGCATCTTCTCTCTTTTGAATTTGCCCAGACTGAAAATCTCAAGTTCCTGAAAAATGAGCTTGAAGTCCCATGACCGTTAAAAGCCCACGAGGTCTAGGAAGTGTAGGCTAGAAAAGTTAAGGACTGGAATTTGCAAAATCCCAGGTTTAGTCATTTGGCTCCAATAATGAGGATTCCAAACTAGCCTTTTCCAGAATATTTTCAATCTTTAGAAGATTTTAATACAGAATTCATTATTCTTTCTCACAAGGCACCCGTGATGCTAAGAAATCATTTCCTATACATTGGGAAACCAATAAAATTTGTCTCAGTATTATTATAACAAAACAGAATTCTTATTTTAAAACACGCATAATATATGCAAGAGAGAGGAGATTTCACTTAGCTATTGTGCAAAAACATTGACATCAGAGATGACTCAAATTGTTTTGTCCTTCAAGTTAGGTGGGTGACATTGCTATCGTATCAGACCACCTTCTAAACTGAGATACATCAAAAGATGATGACTCTGACTTTTATCATATGCCATCACATATACAAATGTAGAACACGTTAATGGAGCAGCTGTAAGGAAGCAAAACAGCATCCATGGTCAACAGCTGTTTCATGGAGGGTGATGTTTAGTACTTACAAAAATGTGGCTATATTACTGCTGGAGGTACTGAAAACAGCAATGCAGGTCGCCTGTAACCCACCTCTCCAACTTCAGTCGAGGCCTCTCCTGAGGAGGAATAACTGAGAGCTGATGCATCCTCCCGTGGGTAGGCATTAAAGATAAATATAATTACAGCAGCTCATTCAGATTTAAAACTGGACCTCGGGCAGAGAAAAGCCTGCCTACTGATCCAATAGTGACACTCACGCTCCAATCCAGTTTCCCCCCTGAAATACAACAAGGCCTTTTATCTTTTTTTTTTTTTTTTTGAAATCTAACAATCATGTTGCATCACAGGTTATAAGGGCCTAAAGTGTCTACTTACCTAATTATAAAATTATATAGGGCTTAAGCCAACTAAACAACTAAAATTCTTATGCTTGCTTTCTTTTTCTAACTCTTCCTAGGTTAAGTATTTTAATATTTCCCATATGTTAGATAAACACTAATGAATCTTATTTGCACGTATACACTGAGACTCATTATTCATATTAGTTAAGTTAATATGTCACATCTGGCAAAGACTGCACTCTTGTTCAAATCAAACAGCAGCTGCTAAATATCAAAAACTACATTTGAATTCTGAGATTTTATGGGAAATGTGGTCTGCTTTAATTTTAATCCCATCAAGGAAAAGTTTTTGCATATTATAGGTGGATTAACTTTGGTACGTATTTATATGTAGAAATGCTAGCTCATGAAAATACTGCAAAACAGGCCCTTTACATTTCCAGATATGTCCATTTTAAGGATTTAATTTAATATCAAAAAACATGTTCCACATTCAAAAATGTCTTCAGTTTAATGTTTCTGATGGATTAAAAAAAAAGTTTAGGAAAAAATTAAATGTTTTCCAAAGCACAAAAATTCTAGCATGTGATTTTCATTTAGTATGAAAATCAAAGCTTTGCAAAAACCCATGTTTAAGTACATCCACATGTTTGTTATTCATCTCTATAAGAAGGCCATTGCTTGTCTATGCTAACATTATTCTCCCTAATACTAACACTCCGATCTGGGCTGTCATAGAAACTGGTTTAAGCAGTTGAGATTCTACGTTTCAAATCAACTGATCAGACCCCTAAAAATATTTTGTTGGTTATGCATCTCAGAACTTCACACAGGGACTAGTTTGTTGCCGTTACCATAATGACTGTACTTTATACAGGCCAACATACTCTGTTCCAAACTGTTGTTCCTAATCAGACTTTGTGCTCCTACTGTATGTTCTGAAACAAATATGCAATTGTAATGCTAACCCCATTTCTTTACAAGATGCTTATCCTAAAGAAGTGAAAACCAAGGGATTAGATACACAGCAGGTGTCTGCTCTGCCAAAGAAGCCTATAAAGCTACAGCTCTCTGCACTATCCCTTGTTCAAAAAAACCTTCAATGCCCAACACACTAATGACACAGCTCCCTAAAAATCTTTAAAGTTCTCTCACTGGCCTATTGGATGTACAAGACCTGAAAGACTAAAGAAACAGATAGAGAGTGTCTGGGAAAGCCAGACAGAAAAACAAAGTTGAAAGGGAAATAATGCCTTTGTAGAAGTCCATGGCAAGAAACACGTTCCACAGGAGGCAGTGCCCACAGAGGGCACTGGGACTGACCCGTGTCTTACTCCTACTTCTGCTGCAGACTTTCAGGCAACAGTGGCAAACCACTTCATCCCACTATTTTCCCTTGACTTAATAGCAAGGAAGAATCAACACCAAGAGTCTAAAGCCAACAGTGCAGTAAAACAAGCTTTGCACACAACCAATGTGTTTTCAGAGGTTTAAATAGGCATTTTAAGCAAAAATGTGAACTTTGCACTCACCCAAATTAGGCCAAGTGTTTGAAAGAACCTGATGACCCCATTGCCTGTGCTAGCAGATGACCAACTAAAGGACCTGGGGGGCCCTTTCAGTGTCACCCCCTATATCTGTTGTTTGAATTGTAAATACCTTATACAGTCATCTCTTATCCAAAATAACATAAGGTCAGTATGTAGGAAAGAGTATAATAATGGTGAATAATGATGTGCACAGCAGTGCAGCTTCAGGATGACTCTGCAACGGTGGCACTGAGGCAACCCTGTTACAGAACCTCAGTGGAGGGACACGTACATTGCCTTCCACGAAACCGGCAATTGGCCAGCAAGTGTTATCAATGCAAGCTTTGAGAAAACAGCTAAAGCTGCCCCGCAGTGCTGCATGGAGCCAGGTTGGGTGTGCCACGCTGCAGCCCAGGTAAATCACCTGCAGATGACGCAGTCAAAACTATGAGCCTGAGGGTCAGTCACAAGCACAGCATTACACAGAAGTTTATGTGGATTAACATTGAACGTTCCAGGAAATTCAGATTACTCAAAGAGCATTCATAAACACAGTCACTCAACTGTTGTATTAATTATTCACTAGGAATTAATGTCTCAGCTCTACTCACTAATGTCCCAGAACATGCTTTCAATACTACAGTATCTCCTATGGTAAAGGACTGTAAACACAACAGTATCCTGCAGAAGATCACACATTCACTACCTCTTTCTTTCATATGGCCAGTGATCTGTTTCTTATGTCATAACTTTATTAAAAATATAATCTGAAACCACTCAAAATAGCACTAAAAAAGGCTTCTAAAACATTGTAATCACCCTAGTGCCTCACACCATTAGAAGGCAAAAAGGTATAAAAATAATCAGCACCAGTTATTTGCAGTATTCCTAAACACCATGGAGGAAATAACAGCATCAGTTTAATCATCAGTCAAACCTCTCATAGAATCATAGAATCATAGA
>NW_009200576.1:0-326 GCF_000690835.1 Fulmarus glacialis
TAAAAGCAGCACTACTGAATTCTTTGCCCTGGGAATCATCTTCCTACCAGCCAAAATGTGACCTTCAGTATCATTATGTCAGCTACAGCGTTCTCCTAGAACCCGATGACAAGAAAACAAAGAAGGGTCTGCTAATTACAGTAATCTTAAGGAACTTGGTTCTTGTCAACCTCCAAACCAAGCAATGATCAGAAGCATCACAGCCGCTGCCTGCCTCATCCCTCCTCATCCCAGCACTTCTCCCTAAAGCACAATCTCTCCCTGGAGACCATCAGCAACAGTGTTCCCTGGGAGTGTCTGTGAGCAGAGACGCTGGCAGCCACCCG
>NW_009200576.1:364-3761 GCF_000690835.1 Fulmarus glacialis
CACGTTGTGTGTCTGCACAGGACTGCCTTGTTGAGCGTCTGTCACCTCACTGAGCCACTGCAGCGGCGAGCAGGGGCTGGCTTTCCCAGGCAGGCAGCCAGCAGCCGCCTCCCTCAGCAGAAAAGTAGGGACACCAAGAAAGCAAACTTGCAGAAGTGGACAGTCTGTTCTTTTTGTGCAAGCACTGTCTCTGGTTCATGTCAGCACGAGTAATGAAATGCTTTCTTTAGGGTTTGGAGATAGAGAAATCGGGAGAGCAGTAGGGGAGAAACCTTTCTTCTTCTTCTAGAAAACAGGTAAATGCAGGCACTGCACCCAGGGAAAGTAACCGGAGGTGGTCTTGCCTTGGCAGCTTCTTGCTTAAAGACCCCACGCTGCTGCCTTTGCTGTCCCTTATGGCGTAAGGCCAGCGGGAGAGCCTCGCAGCGGTCCAGCAGGGAGCATGCAAGGGAGAATTCAGATACTGGGAGGTCAGGGCTTTCTCTGACTCATTCTCCAGCCCTGTTTTCAGCCAAGTCTGTTCTTAATGGCAATTATAAGTGAAAAATCTTTCTCTGAAGCCTACAGCTGCCTGTCATACCCCAAATATTTAGAATACCTGCCCTGAACAGGACTGCAGATCCTCTCCTACACATCCCTCCTCCAAACCTCCATCTGTTATGCTACCTGATTGGAGGCAGGCAGTTTTAATTGACTTCAACACTATCACTGGACAGACATACAGTGTGAATTCATTGTCATATTAGACTTTATACCTTGAAAGCAATGCCTTCCCCTTGCTCTTAGCAGTTCATCCATCTTATGTTTCAACCTCTTCAAGGCAGGGGTAGTATTTATCACAATCGTTCTGCTAAACTGTAATGCAATACAATCATATTTATATATATATTTGTAAGAGAGGTCACGGCCTGACTCTACCAGGGCCTATAAGCAGGCAGGGGAGAGGCAATCTCTGCCCCAGAGGACTTGCAGCCTGTGGAGCACAGACAAGACTGAGAAGGCAATAATCACCATGACTGAAGTGCCAGATCGCATGAGTGATCCTCAAGTTCAACCCCTGAACTGTTGATGACAGCCCCAGGCCTTCATGGCTAAGTGCATCTTAAATATAGTGATGATTTTAAATTGCTCAGCTCCTAATTAACACACCTAAAACTTATTACTCCTACAGTCTGATGCCAGGCACCTAATTTAACTTCCCAAGCTAAGAGCCTAGCTCCCTTGCTAGGCACATCATTGATGTAGAAATGTAGATCCCATTTTGCCTAGAAGCGCCTCCAGAAGGTGCACCGTAACTGCTGCCTGTCCCGAGTTGGCCTCTGGAAAGACCTTCCCTCCTGCATGGACCACAGAGAGGATCAAGGCTTCCAACTTTAGCTCCATTGGAGATGCCTGCATTACATGGTATAACTACTCTCCTCCTCATTCCTCTTTAAAAGATTCCAAACTGCCCGTATCGTATTTGGGTGGCTCCTTCTTGGGCCCCTTTGGGAGCTCATGCAAAACTTCTCCAGAATTGTACTTTGTGTGACATCCAAAGGTGGTCTATACTCCCCATCATTGCCTTAACGGAAGACATGTGCAGGAATCCCTGTATGATTTTTGCGCCCCAAGACCTGGAGACACACACTCAACCTTCCCAACTTACACCAGGGGTCAGAGGCAAGTGACAGTATATAGACAGTCTTCACAAGGACAGGTACAGGATCCACTCTGCAGTGGCAAAGCAGACTTCCAGCACACAGAGGCGGGGCAGCTTTGACTGTCAAGGCACAGAAATCAGCTCTACCATCTTTCCCCCATGGGCATAGCTTTGCATCCTTCAGCCTGACCTCGCAAAGGTCCTTCTCGCTATCTGGCAGTTACAGTCCCACAAGTTTCACAGGTGTTTCCAGTTGGGATGAGCACTGTAACAAGTTTTATGCTACTAATGCCTCGAGACAGGGGAAACTTGAAGAACAAAAGGGATAGGTGAGCAAAAGACCACACCACGCAGCCAGCACCAGGTGTGCGGACAAGGCGTCAGCCGCGCTGCGAGTGAGTACTCACCACTGGAATGTCCCGCAGGAAAGGGGCTGGTGGCAGCGCCGGGCCGAGAGGATGCGAAACGAGGCGAGGAACCGAGGTGACCTGCAAGCTGCTCGCATCCTGAGGGAGGGGGGCCAGCCCCAGGGAGGGCAGGGCCAGCATTTGGCTCTATAAATAAGTGCAAACAGGTGGGTTTTGGCTGGGCTGCGGAGAGTGATGGCAGCTGCAAATCAGAGTGGAGCAGGGGCAAAAAAAGGGACGGTATTACTCTGCAAGGACACCTGAGCTGAATCATCAAGAGAATCTGCACTTCACAGTGGGGATCAGAGTTCCCATGAGCACGAGGGGAGGGAGAGCAAAGGATAATGCGGATGAAATGGCCGTGCCTGTTCCGTAAGCTGCACGGCCGTGCCGACGCGCCTCACTCCTGCAGCAGACCTGGAGCTCCCCTGCCTATCTGTGGGGGGCTCTGGCTCCCATTCCTGGGGTCCCACAAGCTTTCCTGCTCACAGCTACCCAGAGGTCATTATCCCCTCTGAGCAGCTCCCAAGTCACACTGTCAATGGTGCAATTTGTCAATGAAAATATGTTTTGCAATGTCATTTTCTCAGGGACTGAACATTTTGTTTCTCTATTCAGGGCCACATTTTTTCACTTTAATTAATCTTTTGGAGATCAATAAAAATATATATGCATACTGAGTGGGGCATGGTCCTCCTCAATTTCCCTTCAATTATTTGATAAAGTGAAAGGGTTCTCCAGTTTCTTTCCACATGTAACATCTTTCACTTGCAAAAACATGGGAAGAATAAAATAAATGCATATTTCAGATACTTTTTTCTTTCAGCTATTGGTTCCCATGAGAAAAATAAAAAACATTTCTTACTTCACGTGACCTGAGATTTTGGCGTTTTTTGTCTTTTAAACCTTTTCCCACTTTATACAGACACACACTTCCTCACACACAGAGTGTGACCATAGCTTGAAAGCAAGTTTGTCTTCCCCTGTTTTTTCAGTTCACATAAAAAAGGTTGAAAGCATTTCACTTCTGACAAAATCCTGGCTTTAGCATCTCTCTTGAGTTTGCCAGACTCTGAAAACGATTGACCGGTTAGATCGTACCTCCCCAAGACCTGCCGCTTCTGGTGGGTACCTGCTAGGCAGAACTGGCCATCGGCCTCGGTGCTAACGCGCAGCTCTCCTCTCCCTCCCTCTGTGCAGCGCAGCAGAGACGCAGGGGCTGAGGCAGCGCAGCTGGAGGCAGAGGCCGTGTCTGAACGGGGATTGAGTCCTCCAGGGCCCAGGAGGCCGGAGACGGGGCAGGGGCTGTGGCGGCCGTGGGAGCTGCTGCCGGGGCGGCTGGGGCAGC
>NW_009200577.1:0-20502 GCF_000690835.1 Fulmarus glacialis
CAACCTTAATGATTCTATAATTCTATAATCACCTGCTCTGTTTTTTTTTTTTTTTCTCTGTTTAAATATGACTGCCTAGAAGTGTACTGCAGAAGCCATCTCTATGGCATCTATGAGCTATACAATGGCACTGATACTTCCCTGTTTCTACCAGAAACATTTTACCTGATAACTGAGGACTGTATTTACACTTTCCGTCATGGCTCCGTCCTGTCCTCCATGAATACCCCCAGGCCTTTTGCCCTTCTGTCATCACTGACTAATGACTTCTTAGCTTAGAGAAGAACTTCTTGTTCCTTGTCTCTAAGTGCAAGGTGATGACACTTTTGTACTATGCAATTTGATTCCATTTCCACCACTGTTCTTGAACGTCTCAGGTTCTTCCCACACAATATCCTGATACTCATCTTTACCGATGACATCCCTCAGCAAATGTTGTACCTCAGCCCTGTTTTTAACTGAAGTTATATGAAAATATGAGATGTGACTGGTTCCTACTGATTTTTAAGCTACAGCCGCAGTCAGCTCCTTTTTGCCCAAGAACTTCCTTTTTAAACTCAGACTGCTACATTCCTTGCACTAATCCCTATATTCTCCTGCCTAATAAATACTTTCCCATGTGGCATTTCATTAAATGCGTTTTTCATGTCAAGCTTGATGAAGGCCCTGTGTTTCTTTCATCTAGAAAATCACCTATCAAAGAAAAACAGTAAGTTTATTTTGTGTTGTCATTCAAACCATGCCCCCAGTCGCTAACTCTTCCACAGGCTCTATTTTCTTTGTTTGCTGCTGCTATTGGCACTATACACAGGCCTAAACGTCTCCTGGCAAGACAACTCAATCACTCATTTTAAAAATCCCTCACTAATTTTTAAAATACTAATGATGGTGCCGATTTCTTTCCTCTTATAGTCTGATGAAGGTCTGCCATCAAATCCAGGTTGTGGCATGACTAGAAGTCATGACCCTTCAGAATGGAAATAATGTTTTAGGAAATAAGAGCCCAGTTCTCTCATTCTTCAAAGTTTAAGGCTTATTTAGGCTTCCAGATGAAGTATGCTTTATTGTTTTCTGCCACTACCGCATGAGTATTTGTCTGCATCAAAGTGCCACAGACAACTGGAAGGGCATTAGCTGATTATCTAGTTAAAAGACACCCAGTTTTGAAATAGCTGAATTTCTTTATTATTTTTATTTTGTCTCCTGATAAGGTTTAAAGTGAAATGTGGAGGTGAAAGAGTAAGTTTGAAATAGCATCTTCCTAGGCTATGCTTGGCTTTTTCTAGGGCTCTACGCACCAGCCTTCCTGAGCTCCTAAATTCATTCTTTATGGCAAAAGAATGAATGTTAACACTACCTTTCATTTCAGTTGTGCCATTTCAGCAAATTTACCTCTCTGAATCACTAACTGAACTCAACAAAAGGCTTTTATCTGCTGATAACTTTCCATCTGAGAGATTTAAAGTGCCAGATGACATTAGCTCTAGCTCAATGATGTTATTAAATTCTCACCTAAATCTCACATACAGAAAGTTCTTGTCAGGTCACATGGACAAGATGATTGCATTAGTCATACTAGAAGAGTGATATACTCATTTCAGTAAGTTCACTGTATTCAGGCTGAAGTTTGATCTATGACAGGACACTTCATATCTAACATGATGCGGTTTCTTTACTTTGATGTTTTTACTAGTTATATTCTTGTCATTGTAATTTATACCCCCTTTGCTCTGGAGTATGCATTCCTTGCTGCTTTTGTTAAACTGTGATCTGCTACAGTAAAAAAACCCCACGATTAGTTTATTCAAGAGATTTATTCTGTTCATAGTTCAGCTTGAAACTAACTCTACATTTTTGAAGTACAATGTCCATGCCCTGGCCTCTGAATTACAAAACTAAATTAGCATGACTGACATTTTGCATGTGGGAATTTATGCTAGGATCTGCTTGTGAAAAGCTTAAATACACCAGCTGAAACATTGATGAATTATGAATGATTAAAATTAAGTGGTTTTATTTATTCATTGTTTTAAATTCATTTCCCCTTTTTTTCTGGCTTCTCTTAACCCAGTAATATCGAGATGGCTTGGGATGGATAGATTTTTGCGTGTGTGTGTGTTGATCTTGAAGGAAACCAGTGCTATTGACTAGATTTGGGGATTAAAATGAATTTATCTACGGATTAAGAGCTCCATATGCCAGTTTTAGTGGGTGTTATGAAATAGGAATCAGCTAGCTACAGAATTCCTAATACACTTATGTACTTTTATAGCCTAAATCATCTTAGCATCAGAGCTCTTCAGCAACTTGAATGTACCTACAACGACCATGTGAGTTACAACGACCATGTGAGTTAAAAGGGTTATCTCCTGATTCTGCTAACGGGATGACCGAAGTGCAGAAAGATTAAACAATTAAGTCAAAGTCAGTAAGAAATCTGCAGCAGATTAGGAGCTAAAAGATAGTTCTCTGGGTTCCAGGCCACTGTTATTAACTTGAACACAAAGTTATTTCTCCCTCCTTGCCTAATAGCCTTACCAAAACCAGCAGCACACCTCCCAGAATGTTCTGTGCAGGGGAGATCCTTAGGCAGGGCGGAGCGGGGAGGCAGATGCCTGTCCTCCCTATTTTCAGATCTGTAACTCTGTTTATGGCATCTTTTGTTAGATCACAGGATGCTTTACAGACCTGAATTGTGTCTCCCAGCCCTTCTGGTAATTACAGGAGGTTTGTAAGTACAATTATCAACCTCTTATAGTTGGGGAAAAGGGAAGATGAAGTACTTGGTAAGTGTGTGTATCACTGCAAAAAGAATCTGTGTATGAGTCGGGAATCGGCGTTTGCTTTCCTGAGATTGTCCCATGCCTCATCCGCTGGACCTGGACACCATCTCTGGAGAAGATAACACCTCGCCAGTCATGTCAAGGAAACAGCAGCAATGCTCAGCAATGCAGCAGAGATCTTGCAGTTAATTAAGATTTGCAGATGGCTTAAGAGAGTAGATTTCTAAGTAACACTGGGGTATCTGTGTGGCGCACAAGTCTCAGAGAACAGTGATGGCCCTGCTTTTGCTTTCTCTGTGTTACTTAGCCCACTGCCCCAGCCTCCTGTTAGCGCTGGCATGTATGCCACACCAGCGTGTATTACAACCTTATTTCCCGTGACTCAGAAGCATGGAAACTACGTGTGTCACATTTGTGCAGTGAAAATACCAGTTGCATTCTCTGCTGAACAAAACCAGATGTGCTTATTTTGGTGTCTTTTTTGGTGTTATAAATTCCAAGCCACGCCATGAGGAAAGCTTTGGGAGTCTCAGAGCACCAGCAGATGTGCCCTTCTGGTGCTGGGGCTAGATGTGTACTTTAGGGACTATCTTGTAGTCAGCCTTTCTTATCATCATTACCTTTCCTCTTGCTATTTAAATATTTATCCCTTGCTCTCCCCTTTTTCCCGATTTCTTTCTGTTGTGTTTCTCTAGACCTTCAGATCTAATAATCATATAAAATGGTTTTGACGCACAGCACTGGCTTATTCGGTATATTTTCCATCAGCCATGGGACTCTCTGGTCTAGGTGGGTTTCTCATGGGACCTTCCCTTTATCTTTTATGTCATCTACTGGCTCAGTGGCCATTCGCCAACTTAAAATTTTGTGTCTTGCCACTCTCTTTCCTACCTTTCTATGTCTCTTCTTTTTCCTGTGCAATTTTTTTTTAAAAAGTATTTTCATTTTTATTTCACTTTTTTTTAAAGACTACTCCCTAACTCCTTTCATCCAGATCTGCCTCTCTCCTTTTTTCCTTCTATCAGTTCTGATTTTTTATTTCGGTCTTTTAGCTCCTTTTTAGGGTTCTTTTTCAGCTCTAAGCCCCTGCCCAGTATCTCACATAGATCCATGCAGAGCAGTGTATTGGAGAACCATAAATTACTGTGCACGCCTGAAAGAGCACAAAGTGGCTGATGGCTCCTTGGGAGCCTTTCTTCACCATGGGCTGAGGAGCTTAGAAGAAGCTGTTGCTCCTGAGTTTCAGTCCCTAGTTGGAGTACTTCTCTATGTCCCACAAGTCTGGTTTTCCCTCTCTCCTGACAGCCGCAACTCTATTTTCTGCTTCATCCTGCTGCACGACAAGGCAGTGAGAGACCTCATTTTTGATACTGTTTTCCATCAGTGTGGCCACACAAAGCTGGAGTTGGTCCTGGCTTTTCTTGATTTCTCGCCAGTCATGACTGAACAGAGGCCGTCCCAATCTCTTCTATGGCCCCACGTCACTGAGAAGGGGCTTCCCTCTCTTGCAGCGCAGTGCTGGGACCAGGGGGTGGCTGGAACCGTGCCATGGGCCGGCTGCTGCAGCACCCCGCTCCACCCTCCACATCCCACCACCCCAGGACGATGCCTTTGCACCCTCTTCCCTCCAGCAAGAGCAGCCAGCGTTCAGTGTGCCAAAGTATCTGTGCAGGCAGGGTTAAATGGCTGCTGCCACCTTCAGAGCAGTAGTGCAGCGGTGCGGGACCATGCAGGATGCCATTTCTCCCTCTGCCTGCTTGGCTACGTGGACTGTGCTGCAGATGGATGGAGCTGAACTTTGCGGATGAGCAACCTGATCCTTGTGATAGACGCAAGCCTCTGCCCCGTGGCGGTGCGTGAAGCGAGAGAGGCCATGGCTTGAGGTACCCCTGGTCTCGTGTGTGTAAACTTTGTGCTTTCAAGCTTTTTGGCCTTCCTGCTTGTCGACAGTGACATTCTCTAAAGCTTTTTCAGCTTAATGTACTGGCATTTATTTACAACTCCACCTTGACCGAGTTTTATTTTATTCTTTCACGAGTAAAATACATTGTTCGTGAAAGCAAGGGACTAATAGCAGACTAGAGCTAAGCCTAGCAAAAGCAGGTGTTATGCAATTTGTCACCACATGACTCTGCTAATGCATCTTTAGTCCAGGACTGCGGTACCCCTGCCATGTTTTAAAGTGCAGAAAGATAAGCGTACGCTGTACCCTGGAGTGCCTTAGTCTATAAACGTAATTCAGAAATATGGGAAAAAGTGCTCTGAATCTGATGGCCTTTTTCGACACAATTACAGAAGCAGCGTGAGATGTTGAACATTTGTAGCAAGGGCGCACAGAGCAAACGGGAAGTCGGATGTGCGGGCTGTTAATTCAGCCTAGATAAGCTTCTGACTAAGAGGGTTTTAATTTGGTTTTTTACCCTAATATGATGCTTGTATGATAGCAGTTTTTCTGAGAAGACCTATTACAACCTACGCCCGTCTGTAGAGCCATGTTTAATGACGAGGATACCTCATGCTTTTGAATGGGCCTCTACAGACTTCAAGGATATGAATCTAAAAAAGCATTGAATATCAAAATGTTTTTATTTGACTGCAGATGAAGACACTTTAATCTGGAAAGATTGTGTGTGGTTTGAAATGAAATTAAATGTAAGGGGCAACAGGTGAAAAAGAGTATTTTCTCTCAAGAGGGAGACAGAAAAGGCATTCAGTCCCCCAGTGCCACGTTTGTGTCTGTCTTTGTCCTTTCAGGATTCTTTCCAGGAAGGTACCAGGAAAATGTCCTCAAACTCTTGCTGATATGAATGGGAATTGAAGACTTTCAGTACTGTAGAGGAGAGCTTTAACTCCGGGGGTCACAGATAGGAAAGCGTATGCCTGTGCTGCAACCTCCAGATGCACACTGACAAAGTATTAAGTCACATTGGCAGGACAAACCAGGCAAGGTTGGGCTGGCTACTAACAATTTTTCAAATGGTTGAACAGCAACAAATCATTCCTGTAGTTACCCGTTGAGACCTCACTGAATCATCAGAGCCTGCAATATAGCCTTGAAATCAATAATCCCTGGCTCTGCGTACCTGGGAATAGTTAAGAACTAGACAGAAGGAGGATGGACAAAGCAAGCATCAGCAGATAGACCCTTACTGGGAACACACAATCTCCATCATTTCATGTGTGTAAAATCAGGGGGAGTTTTTTCTCTGATTTCACTTAACAAGAGGTGGTTAGCTGGTGCATGTGACAAATTGAGCTTATCTGGCATATTTGGCTTTCTATCACTTACGGCTATAGAAGCAGTTTGTGTGAATGGGTAGATGGAGAAATCTCAGTTTTTCTAACTTGGTTCCCTTTGATCTTACCTGTTGGAAATATATGGCATCTAAGCAATTTTCCTGGCAATGAGTTATGACACCGTCTCAGGAGAAGGTTTTGGGGCAGGCAGACGTTGCAAAGATTGCCAACTGTTGCAAGAGACCTTTGATTTACATGTGTGTGCAAATGAGCGTTCATACAGCTGGATGGCAGCTCTTTGAAACAGTATCAGCAGAGAAATGCGCTGCTATTGCTCTTCATATATTTATGAGTCATTCTCTTTAGTATTGATACTGTGAGACTTTTTTCCTCCCCCCATTTTGTATTCAGCAAATTGTGTGAGAAATAAGAGACTTTTTTTGGCATTCTGATGGAGTAAAGTTCTCAGAACTGGTTACTTTTCAAGTGTGTATCAGTAGCAGATGCTGGACCTGATATTACTTAGCTTTAATGCTCTTTTTCCAAAGGTACAAGTTGTGTAGCTACCAGCACTGTGTGTGCTTGACCAGGCACTTTCTTCTACAAAGAGCTGAGATTGTGTCCCCCAGGGGGAATCTCGTCATCAGCCCCAAGGGTTGCTCTGCACTTTACTTAGCTGTAAGGACTGTGGTCCTTTCAGGTGCCGCTACCAAGCGTGGCAGGTTGTCTCCCTTTTCCTCTGATGCACTTCAGTGTTGCAAAGCCTTCCTCAGGAATACCGATTCCTGCGGACAGGAAGGTCTCTCTTGCATAAAGTGATAACAGACATGCACTAAGGCAAGCAGAAACACCATGTGGCTCTCAGCATGAACAAAGCCCGAGGGCCACGTTCAGAACCTCTTTAGAAACATTGAACTCAGAGGGGCCGAGTCTGTCTTGAGTTTTGGAAAGATTTTGGCCCAGGTTTTGGGTGCTTTAGAGGGATTCCTGCAAGAGAAGCTGAACCTGCTGACTTTTGCCCTTCTTCAGCTGCGTGGGCCATTCTTCAGGGCCGTCCAGGCATAGGGGTTCACGCTATCTTTTGTACTGGCTGTGGCTGTTTCTACACAGTGTATGCCTTGAGCCCATGCTAGTAATACAGATGCAAAGAAGAAAGGACATGACCGTTGCTGGAGTAAAGCTTGTTCTCAAACTTGCCCACAGCAGGGAAAAGGATGCTCCTGCCTCTGAGAAGTTCCTCTGTACACTTCTGCTTCAATCAGTTCTTCAGATTTCACCCTAAAGATTATTTGCTTTCTTTTGCTATGCCAGGTAATCCCAGTGTTTAGCAATGAGGTATGCTGTTCCTGGCTGTTCTTAATTAACATATTTTAATCTGTCAATAATTAATGTGGAAATCCGGAAGAATAATGCTGTGGAGGCTATAGCCTGAGATCTGCTACCTGGCAACAGTGGATGTACGTATCCATTATATCAGGAAATTAGAAACTGGAGCAAGAACTGATGTGTCTGACATTTTGTAAGATGATATAAATGGCCTCACTCAACAAACACTAGATTTATGTGAGGATATGAATGATACATGTCTGGGGAAAAGATATTATCTCTCTTATGAGGATGCAGTTAATACCAGACATCAATTAAGTATAGTTCATTAAAGCCTCTGGGTAATCTTATTTTTGGATTAGATCAGAGGAGCAACCTACAAGGACTGACAGAGGGGTTATCTCAATAATAATCTCCACTTTTGCATGTAGCAGCTCTCATAGGATGGGGTAAGTGAAGTAGCATCTAGACTCTAACAAAAATAACCTTTTCAGTTGAAGAGACTGTGCAGTGAAAAGTAATAGTGGCTTATCATGTTTGAAGTAGTTGCATCAGATAGGCATATTGAGATATGCCCGTCATGATAGTAGTGCTGATGTGATAATGGTTGGTGTATGCACTCACTCCCCATCCTCAGAGGGGTAGCTTTGCCCCTGCCATGTTCATGGGATGTGGCTTTACCTAAAATATTTCATCCATACAGATGGAGTAACTGGAGCCAGGGAAGATTATGGTACTATTAGAGATAAGGAGGTGACATTTTCTTGCTTCTTCCTGCTCTGGCTAAAATATTCCTTCATATATTGAAAGGTACAGTGTTTTAATGGAACCAGTTTGAATGTTATTTTGTTGAATTTGACCAGTTGTCTCCACCTTTTGAATCCCAAGTGTAATGCACCAATTGCTGCTAGGAAGCAAAGTAAGCGTTCAATAAGGTAAGGTGTTAACGGTCATTGTGACGTCATATCTTATTCCCAGTTAGTGATGTGACTGGCAGGCAAAGAGATAGGAGAAACAAATTTCTTCAACACACCTGGAAGAAAGGGTGTGTTGAAGCAGGGTAAAGCTTGGCATGGAGTATGAGTTTGCAGGGTAACTTCTGAGAATGCAACCCTTTCCTACATTCAGCTACCAAAACAGGCTCCATATTTACATTTTGACACTAAAACTAACTCCTCCTGAAAGCTGCCCCTCTTTTTTATTTTTTCTGGTCTTTCTTGTGAAATCTTCTGTGGCTCCTTGCCTATGTTTAATTTGTGTCATGGTTGCTCCTGTGTCGTGAAGCATGCGGGCTTGCGGCAGCGCAGGCTTGGGGGTGCAGAGGCAGCAAGGAGACGGAGCATTGCTGGAGGCAGAGAGGACCAAAGGCTCCCAGAGGGCTGCTGGAAGGTGGCGGGAGAGAGAGAGGAAAGAGGATGGGCTGCCTGCTTGTGGCAGAGCTGGGCTAGCTGGTTTCATCCTTTCACCAGAGAGAAGGCTAAAAAGGAAAGAATAGGGAAACACTGCTCATGAGAGGGTCGTGATTTTAAGTCTCTAGATGTTAAGACAGTGTTCTGAATTTGACCAAGTAGCTGGCTGAAACTGCAGCTCCTTAAATAGGATGATTTTTCCAAGTCACTTTTTACTTCTTTGCTTGAACTAGAAGCTTTACCAGCACTCAGCATTACCAGCACTGGCACTTACTTGCAGACCCTGTCTGCAGGGGAGAAAAAGGAGCTTTGCTGCTCTGGGATCTCCCCAGAGATTGTATTCTCCTCCTCCTCAGGTTCCCCCCATGGAGAGAGATCACTGGGAGGATGCTTACCAAGAGCTGCTATCCATGCAGACCATGGTGAGGCCCTGTGGAGGAGCAACGCTGCCAGGCACTTCTGCTTAAATGCCGTGGCATTGCTGTCCACCTCTTCCTTACTCGCCGCCTCCCTTCTTTTCCCTTCTCCCCGCAGCGTAGAGCCTCAGCCTTGCTTGCTGTGTGGGTATAATAACAGCTACAGCTCTCCAGAGCTCAACACAGCTTAAAGTATGTCGGGTTCCTGGTAGTGTATTTCAGCTAATCCCTGTTCATATCTGGGGTTTTCTGTTTCAGAGGCAGAGTAGGAAGTCATGCCAAATACTGTATAATGAGAGAAAACTGGCAATGCTGACTTACTGAAGGGATTATTTTCCACGGGCCGTTCATACCATCATGCATGGTGTTTGAGTTTTCTGCTTCCCACAACCCTCCCCAAAGCCTTTTGGGATTCTCAGATATCTTTTTCTAGTAATTATTCTGCTTTGTGGATTTGGGTCTTTTCGTTTTCACTACCTGTGTTAATTGGACAAACAATCATACTCCACATCCAAAGGCAAGAGATAATCTGTGGAAGTTTTTGGACTTGAGGGGGATATTCAGAATAGCATAAAAGCAAATCTGGTGTATACAACATGAGTCAAAGCAGAGTCATTTCCAAAAAACCCAGCTCTAAACATCCCTATTAGCAAAGCTTCTGCACTCTACTTAAAGAGCTGGCAGTAGTACAGCCAGCTTCAAAAGTATAAAATTCTATTGCATTACCTGCCTTGTTGCGCTATAACTAGCGCGGTTCTTTGTCAGGCCATGCTGTGCCTTAGTCCGCAGCAGCTGTCAGCTCCTATGGTAGAAAAGATAAGCAAGAAATGTGTTTCATGGTGCCAGACTCTGGACAGTGCCCAGCTTGCTCTCATTTTCAGGGCAGCTCTGACTCAGATTTCTGCTGTGGGGCTTTGAAGTAGTGGTGCTGGAAAACAGTCCGTAGGGCTGCATCGCCCTTTCAGAGCGCAAGGAAACTTGCAGCTTCCTGAAGCTTGAAGGATTTTTATTCTTTTTTCTTTTTTTTTTTTTTCCCCTTTCTTTCCTGGTAGATTTTCTGCTAGTCCTGCCTGATGTTGTTTTCCAGGTTCATTTGCTGCTGTGTCCATATGAAAAACTGATGTTTTCCTTGCCAAAGTGCTGTCCCTCGCAGTAGAGGAGGGTAAGCTGAGCAGGCTTTGCTGAGCTCTGTCGAGACAGACGGACTCCCAAGCTCTTCCTGACGTCTCGGCTCCAGGCTTAGCTCAGCCGCTGCTGTTACTTGTCACCACCTGAGGTCTCACTGAAACCTGAGTTCTTTATGCCTCCTATGTACAATTAAATTAAGTCAGCATGGTTCCCCAGAGAATGCATGGACCAGAAGGGGGCAAATAAGACAAGAAAGAGTAGATGGTGAACTAGTTATTTCTTCCATTTATACTTTTAACGAGATGAATTAAGAAAAGCATATTTAATAGCAAATCTCACTACAGCTTTTGCTGAAACGTCTTTGCTGTGAGGCTGGGAGAAACTTCTAAGGTTGCTGTTCTGATTAAACAGCATGCTATTGAAGGGCAGCTAATTAGTGAAGCCCCAGTATTTTGGCTGTTACAATAGGTGCAATCACATATTGTGAAACTGCAGGAGATGTGAGTGTCTCCCAGTCTATTTTCCAAAATCCTTCCTTTTCTTCAGACTGGCTAAATATGTAATTTCACGGTTTATTCCAGTTCACATCGATATCCCAAATTCCCGCAGAATGTATACAATAATTTACTGGTCCAGCACAATTTGTGTAAACATTTCATTTCTCACCATCTTGTGTGCATGTGTTGCCTCTCCCCCCTGCTTGCATTAACTGGACATCTATAAATGCTCTGTAACCAAAGGCAAGAAACAATCTTTAGAAGTCTTGGCATTGGAGGCAGGAACTTTGAATGACATAAAATCATTCTGGTGATTTGTTTAAATGATTAAATTTTTTCCAGATCAGTTTTTCAGTTTGTATATTTGAACCAATAAAAAAATACTGCAGCTAAAACCCCATAAAATAAATGAGCGTGCAAATATGACACATTCATTAAAAGACCCCCAGATCTTTATATCTCCATCAAAACACTATGCAGTTATGCTGAGCATGGTAAGTTCATCTCTTTACTCTGCCTTTCCATGTTTCTTCTCATTGTATTAATTTTTCATCATGCGCACCACTATTCATCTGGATTTGCACCTATATAACGTCAGAATCCAGATGATGACTACTTGGCAGATGGTCTGCATCACTCTGTGGTCTTCTTACATTTCTCATCTGGTTCCACTGTGTATCTTAGGGGTCTTTACAAGCCTTAGAATAAAAAGTAGGAGAGTATGATGGCAAAACCCTTTGCTATTGAATGCATAAAGCAGAAAAGCTTTTGCAAAAAGGATCTGTGTCCCCTTTTCCTGTGTTGTAGATAGGGTCATTGAGACATGGCAAAATGATTCAACCTTGGTCACCCAGAAGGCAAACAGCAGAGCCAGGATGAAGGCACAGGTAGCTGAGCTCTGATTTAATCTACTTCCCACTGGCCAACACTGCCTTTGAGGTCCTGTCATCTGGAGAATGTTTTTTCTCTTATTCTCTGAGGCAGACCCACATAGGGATCTGTGAGACTTTCCTACTGAAGGCAATGAGAAAGGTTTACTTGGATCTTATTTTCTTCCCTCAGTGGCAAAAACAAATAAAACCATAAATCCCCCCTTTCAAATTAGAGTTAATATATGGAAGTGTAAAAAGATACTTACGCGAAGAGCAAAAGATAAATGAGCCAAGAATGGGTAATGAAATACATGTGGGTGCTAAGTATCCTGCTCATAGTATTATAGCTTTGAGGATCAAAAATTCTTGTCCTAGATACATGTGCTGATTCACCGAGAAAATGCGCAGTGTTAAATCACTGTGTCAGATTTCCTACCCACGCTGGGGTTAGACCGGAGGTTGCAAACTGGGTTGTCAAAACAGCACACGTGGGATTTCACAACTGTGAAATCTGGCTGTTTTAAACACCCATTGAAAATCTATCTTCACTTGAAAAAACTGGGAGGTGGGAGGATATGCCAGGGGAAGGATCACCCTGCTGCTTGCTGTGTTTTACAGCTCTATTTCCCTAACCATCTTCTTCAGGCAACCATCTGAGAGCAGGCCACAGATCAGGTGAACCTTTGGGGTGGCCATCCATATATTTTTATTTGATGTTTCAAGAACCCTAAGAAATAAACAGCAAGCATCCACAGCACTGGAGCCTGTAATAGCTATGTTTAGCATTTCCACTGCAGAATACTTCAGCATTACTCTAAAAGTAATAGCAGAGTATGCCCACAATATGCAGTAGACAATTTCCTTTGATACCTTTTGGGGAAGAATCAAGGAGAAAGATTTTTCACTACTATCACAACCCACACAGCTCTCATGATTCTCAGTGTCATTTTGTTCTCAAGAGGAAATAGGATGATTGAAGAGAATGACACTCGTGATGTCTTTAACTTTTTTTTTTTTTAAGTCTGCTTGGATATCAAGATTTAAATGAAGATGAGTAGCAGAACCTACAGTCAGGAATTTGCCTGACACAAAAGAGGAGCTGCATTTTAACTGCAGAACTTACAATTTGTTGAACTCGGGCCTCAGATTTCAGTAGTGTGTTTTTTTTCTCTGAAACATTAACATGAATAACATTAGGTCACACATACATGTCTTCTTGAGGAGTAACGTATATAATGCAAAATGTGAGTGAAGGCTACTTACTTATTTTGGCAGAATTGGGTTAGGTACAGCTGGTCAGCTACAAGGCATTTGGCCTCTGAGGTATTGGTTAGCATATTGCCAACCTCAACAAAGACAGCTGTTTAATGGGCGTTGAAGGATGTGTCAGTAATCTCGTTGAATTTTCAAAATCTTCCTTTTCCTGAAGCTAACATTGCGAAAGGTGCCTCCACTTTTCTCTCTTACTGCTGTTGCTAACAAAATTGTTAAGGATTTGATGGGCACCAATGTTGTTCTCTTTCAAAACAACACTGGTGCATGTCACTGAGATAGATGTGATGTGGTTTGCATCATCCTTTCTGCTCAGGCTTGGATTGGCAACTCGCATTGGCACTGGGTGCCTGGAGCAGCTCATGTAAAGGATGCTGCATTCGACATTTCTGTGACCTCTTGTTGTCTGTTTCATAAGTAGCTCATTAGAATTTTGTTGCTGGTCTTGCAGACTCAAGTAGAAGTTGTCTGTGTTTTTTTTTTATTATATTCTAACTTATACTTCAGGTCTTATTCCTCATTGCAAGAAAACGCACATTAATAGTAGGAATATTATATATTTGGAAAATGATGTCACAGCTGAAATCTTCACACACAGTACAAAACAACTATTTGTGCTGAGATGGATGGATGATTATTACCTCTTTGTTTTCCTTTTCATTATCCTTTTGAATTAAAACCTCCTTGCAAAGTCATTATCCTTTCTTTAAACAGCTCTCTATATTGAATATGTCTCTGCCTCTTCTACCTTTTTTTTCTTTGCTTAGATTGAGTTCTAATTTTCTGTGATTTCTGAGCTCTAATTTCCTTATTGTTTCATAGCTGTACAATGTCCTGTTCATAAATTCAATACGTGCATACTCTATTTTGTTTCTCAAGTGCACGTAGACCAAAAAGTAGCAGGAACCTTCTCTAAAAGCTATATTTACAGCTCTAGTGGCAAGCACTCTCCTCCTACGCCAGAAAGCTGTGAAAAACTGTCAAGATGTGAGTGTACATAACAATGCTCCTGACGGCTGGAGCTGATTTATTTTTTAACCATGGCTTCATTTTGTCAGTTAGACCAAATACAATGGGAAAGAAGCTCTTACAGCAAAACGCAGACTTCAAAACTACTTAAAATTACAGTATCTCAAACTACTCCACCCTGCGTAGAGTGCACATAGGTATAACAGGACCAAGAAAGATTGGTTGTGCCTATGTCCAATTCCTTACTTTTCCAGTTCAGAAATGGTCAGGAATGTTCCCTCTACATGTGACAGTACCTGGTGACCTCCAAAATGCATCCTAGTAGACACAGGACTCACTTGAGGCCAAAAGTGAAAAATGGATCTCAAAACTGCCACATGCCACAGGAAGGAAAGAAGAAAGTCGGCGGGTGTCATCAGTATCCTAGATCCCTGCAATGGCGTTAGGTGTGCTCTCTAAAAGTGGATGGTATCTCATAATAAGGAGGAAAGCCAGTAACTTCTCCTCTCCTTGTTGATTCTTTTCCAGTACGACCCAGGAAGGAAACATCTCTTCCTGTCCTTAATTTAATGATTGGCTTCACCCTAACATCTGAGGCTGATGTATATGTTTCATCCTGTACATCAGCCAAGGACCTCCAACAATGTGAAGCTAGTAAGGGGGCTAGCTTTCCATAACTCTCCCATTACAGGCCAAATTCTGTTACTCCTACTCATACTGAACACTATTTTATCATGGGCTGATTCAAAATGTGAAGTCAGTGGAACCATTTGCTGTGATTTCAGCATATTTGGAGTCAGGCTCTAGTTGAATAATCTTGTTAAAGCCAAAGGGAGTTCTTGTGAAATAGGGTGTCATTAAATCAGAGTAAAGGCATTGGAATGTGGCTCTGTGTCATCTGGATGAATGACAAAAGTCATTCAGTTCCGTATATGTAACTTTTACTTGCAATGCAGCATTTGCATTTTCTGCAGTTTTTTCTGTACTCAGGATGGATAAAACTATGTCCTTGTGCTAAGGGGAAATATCAAGATACAACAAATGATCAGTTTATTCTTTTGTATAAGAAATTAAGCTGAATATCCAATGGAAATTTAAAAAATCTGATAGGAGAGTGAGAAAAAAATAGAGCCTTTGGCTACAGTCCTGTTTTGGCCTCTCCATTTCATGGTCTTAAATTACTAGTGATATTAAGGCCGAATCCTTTAAAAACCCATCTGATCTCAAAAGCAGCTAGTATGAAATGGAGATAGGAGCATATGTCTAATATTGAGCTTCTGTGAAGTAGCTGCGGTGTGATGCCTGCAGATATCTGCGATAATCATTTCTCCCTTGTGCCATGTTCTCTCCTAGACAACCTTCAGGTGACTTTTTTGTTCCGCAAAATTGATGTTTGTTTATGGAGGCTTTGGGGCATTTTAATGGGAAGTGCTGCTTTGATCTTGCAAAGGTGTCCCTGTCTAAAACAAAACTTCTTGTGCTTATTAGATGAGATAGCTTTCAGTGGTTAAATGAGCTTTCAGGCTGGTACCTGCTTGATACAACTGGGAAGTAAACCTGCCTGACCTTTCAGCTGAGGATTAAGCACTCTTAAGCCTGTTGCCTGGCTTGTGAAATACCTCTATCCCTGGTCTGTCAATGACTGATTTCTTAGGTGTTTATTGTGTGCATTGAAGACAGGCCTGCAGTCAGCCTCTTCTCCTCATGCTGTTATCCACCCTTCTCCTCCTCTTGGGTTTCCCCAACTCTGGAATTGACCGCAGAGATGGGTGTGCAGCACAGGAACTGGGAAACAGGAAAAAAATGCAGAAAATCTCCAAGAAGGAAACGCAGCATCAAGAAATGGTAGCTACTACCTCCTTTGCTAGGCAAATGATGGATGGGGAAGGAGGTTCATGGGAGAGTGAAGAAGAATTAGATTCGGGTGTGTGGGAACTTGGGAGATGGAAAATAATGTCTGAGCAATGTAGAGGGTGGGGAGCAATTAGAGGTGGGCTAAGAAAGAGGAAGACCAGTAAGGGCTGAAAGAGATGAAGGGGCACCAAGGGGAAAGGGACAAAAATTTAAAGTGAAGGAAAGACATAAGAAAGAGGGATGGAGGTTATTCAGAGGCAGATTTTCACTTTTTCCTACACAGTGTAAGAGAGAACTGGTTCTGAGAAAGCTTGTGCTGGAGAGAGGATGAGGAAAGGGGGCATAAGATGAGAGTAGGAGGAGGGAATAGGCTTTCCACTGTCAACTTCTGTAGGCCTGACAAATAAAATACCTTTTGCTTATCTGGAGAGTACATACAAGTTGTGTAGACAGGTGTCATTGTTTATTTTCAGCAGACAAATAGGTTTGCCATAGTAGGTAGGCATATCTGCTTAAAAGTCTGTTATGGGGACATTTACGCAACATCCCTTATCACTCCTGTCCTTCATGTTGTGAGTGGGTTACATCTTCAGCAAGGACATCTTGTTTTTCTAGACCTTAATTGCAAAACTTGGTGGAGCGTTTTATGACTGACTTAACAACTGCAATGGCACATGAGACTGGCGTCATCGTGGGCCGGCATGGTTCTCCAAGCACTTCTACGTGGTCCGTTGTAGGATCTGTCAGTTGTTATAAGAAAAGATTCAGCTGTCAGGAAAAAAATGCAGGGCACAGACAGTGCCCATCAGATTGACGGATTGGCAAGAAAGCACACAAAGATGGTTTTGATATTTTCAGGCTACAGTCTCACTGAATCACTCGGAATACGAAAAATAATAATTTATTGGTACCTTATATTTGCTATAGTGAGAAAGACTTAAGGTCCTCTTAGGGTGTGCACACATAGATGCTTGTATGAAAGGTGCAAGAAACGTTTTCACAGTCAATTAAGGATGAGCCCCTCTGTAGAACTTTTCTTCTGAATCTCATCAACAGCTAGTTCATCTCCTGGAGCACAATCTCTTAGGGTTTGTGTAAACATTGCTTAGCTTAGCTAGTGTAATAAGAGATTGATATCTTGGCATCCCTTTAACTAGCAAAAGTCTGAATAGTAGTTGATCATTTCCTCCCATTTCTGGTCATTACTCTTGCATAAGTGTGAAAGTCAGTCTTGCTTTGTATACAGCAGTCAGTAGCGTGTAGCCTTGTTGTTCATGTTCTGCTAGTCCATTAATGGATAACAGCACTGAATGGAGGATGCCTGCACGATCAACAAATTGCTCTGGCTAATCCTCTGTGCATTGCTTTTTAACAACAAATAGCAGTCAGTCAAGAAATGAACAAAATAGCTACAGATATACTGGCTTTTCTCCTCATTTTACAGATACTAGGAGGCAGTTTTGTTCTTTTTTCCACATACATTTTTTCATTTTGCTGCACAGCTTGAAATGCTGATGTTTCAATATGGGAAATACTGATTTGCTGAGCCCGATATAGAATTTTCTGAAACTTGTTTTGGGGCATGGACATTGCATCATCCATCAGGGAAATCAAGCTAAACTCAGGCCTCAAATCTGTCTTAGCTCACAAATGAAAAAGATCAGCGGACCTAAGTCCCCAACAGCAGACATTTATTTGCCTTATGGAAAAGCTGAGCAGTTGATAGACCTGAGAAATTGGTATGCCACAGGGAGGAAAGGACCAATATATTTCCTAGTTGGAAGCTTTGTTGTAAGTATGGGCATACTTTATAAAATCTCATGCATTTTAGGGTAATATACACTACCTTCAGCAGTGTTTTTATGAATGAAGGAGAATGATAATAACTCTAAAGCCTTTCTAGCTTGTCATGGATCAGTTAGCAGAATCTGGAGATGGAAAGGATTTACTGGAGGGGCCCCTCTCCTTTACTCCTCAACTTCTACACTTACTTTAACTTCAGTGCTAACTCCCCAAGTGTTAGCTAAGTGCCCTGAGCTTCAACAGGGTAAGTTTACAGAATTTGTGTCTGAAAGTCATGTTGCGTAACACCTGTGTCACGGCATATAGTGACAACTGACATGATACACATCGATTTTTCAGCTCATCGTCTCTTAGCTATCAGCATGAACAGAAAATTAAAGCCACTATGCAAAACACTTGGGCCTCTCGTGCTTAATACTAGAAGAACTGGCTTAATGCTTGCTGATCTTGGGTATGCAAACAAAAACATTTGGTGACGTCCAGCTAAGATTAAGATATCTCTTCCTCTTGGACGATGAACTGGTCACTGTCGTTTCCAACAGCCAGGTCTGACTGATTATTTTCTTCGGTGCTAAAGAGAACATTCCCAAAATTTGCCAAAGGGACCTTGGCTGTCCCTTCTTATTTTCCAATTTTTTTTTAAAACAGGCAGGCAAAGTGTCCAACCAACGTAGAATTTGGTTTTAAGGGAAGGGAGGTGCTCAAGGAGAGCTGCCCCATGCTGATGTAATGCAGCAAGGAGAGGTATTCAAACCAGCCTCGAAAAATAGGTTTGAAAAGTCCTTTTAGGAGATGTATGCTCTAGTATCAGAAGAGCTGTGTACCTATCCCCTGCCTTCAATAGGTGTAATACCATCAGGACCCCAACAAAAACTGCATGTTCCCAGACTATGTAATTCAAGATCATAGATGCCTCAGTTTGTAAAGTATCTCTCTGCCAGTCATTGCTGTTCAGCATATAGCTACACAAATGCATTTGTTTTCTGTCCTCACCTCTTCACACTTGTCTGTTAGTTCTGGTGGATTGGTAGCAGAAAACTTAGCCTCTGGAAAGTCACACCATGTGCCCAGTCACAACTGAGTTGGGGTCCCTGCAGTACTTCTTAAAAAAAATTCTGAATGTGTTTCTCACATGAAGATCATGACTGGGTTTCACTTGTGAGATGGCAATAACATGTCATGTACTAAAGAGCTGAGCTAATGTTCTCCTCCCCCCTTCCTGGATGCTTTACCCTCTACTGGTGCTTCTCCTGTTTTTCAGTTCTTAATGTGCCAAAGAGAACAGCTCGCTTCTGACAGTGAAATCACATTTGCAGGGACTGACAAAAGAAAACATTTGTCCTTATCTAGTTCCTGAAGACACCAGCTGCACAAAAATGTGCCATCCTTTATATCAGGTTTCTCACTTGTCCTGTCTTACCTTGTGGATGGATTCTCTCTACTTCCTCCCACCCTTTTCCTCCTGTCCCTGGCACGGGACAGGGAGAAACAGGTCAGAAAGATGTACCGTTTGCACTGCTTATTTACGGGTCAGAGGAAAACAAAGGGAGAACTGAGCAAATCACGAAAGCTGATTTTCTGTCACACACAAAACAGACTGGAACCATAACACAGCCAACGTGCTTAAATCCAAAAGACATAGCATTTTGATGAAGGAGTGGGGTCAGATCAGGGAAGGAAAACATTCAGGTCTTAAGCTTAGCTAAAGCATCTGGTAGAGATGGGAGCTAGCGTAGGTTCCTCCTCCGCAGACAGCAGCCAGCTACACCAGAAAAGCGAGGGCATCGCGTGGTGGGAGCAGGTGTTCCAGATGTCAGAAAGGGGCACGGATTCTCCTCCTGCACAGATGTAAACCAGCACTAATGCTGCCTCAGAGTGACAAACAACATGAGGGGGATATTCAGATCTGAAAGTGAAGCATAATCTCTACTTAGAGATGGAGATATTTATGTAGACTAGCCAAAAGGGTGCTATGATTGAACTGAAGCTATGCTATTTTCTGAAACGCTGCCTTCAGCTATCTCAAAGATCTCAAGACAGTGACAGAGATGAGCAACTTATTTTGCTCTCTTTCAGACACAATCTGAGGATGAAGATTTGCATTGCATTTTGGAAACTGTATGGGAAAAGGGGCATAGGTGCTGGGTGACAGAAAAGAATGCAAGAAAAGGAACGGAGTAAAAACTAAAGCAGAGACTGGAGAGCATAAAGGACAGGTTAACAGACTAGAAAGTCAGAGAAGCACAAGGAGAAACCAAAGACAGATACATGCCATATATAAAAAGTAGAAACAGGTCAGATAAAATTTTTTTAAACCACGACAGAAACAATAGGCATTGCCTAAATTCCTATCTCCAGGCTCTGAGGTTTGGCCTATTTTTGTAATTTAAGTAATAAATCGGTACGGTGGGCAGGTAGTTACAAACATAAACCCTGGTTTCTAAATATCTTTGTGATTTGTGATGATTAATGTCTTTTCCTTCAGGGTCCATAGTCTTTCTTTTGTTCCCTCCTCCCAGTTCCTTCCTTCCTTTCTTGCCTGAAAGAACCTCTCTACGTTATCTAGTTTTTGAGCAGCATCAATGAGAAACATGTTGTTTATCTACCATGATGAATTAGCAGAATAGCCAAGCACCTTCACAAGATCCTATGACTTGATACATGGTTACATGTATGTGTAATCTATGTGTAAGTTCTCACTGCCAGCAGAAGAAATGTAAGAACCATTAGTCCATACTGCTCCTCTAGAATTGTCATTTAAATGAACTCTTTCTTGTGAAAGTTTATTACATTAAAAGTAGAAAGAGATAGTGAGAAATTTCACCCAGTTCTCCTGAAAAAGAAGTTCTCCTAGCAAAACGAAAGGTAGTTAAACATGGATTTCTCTAAAGCAAAACAAGTACTTGAAAACTTATTGTTGGATTGCTTGTAGGGAA
>NW_009200577.1:20533-24248 GCF_000690835.1 Fulmarus glacialis
ATTTAGTATCCCTGGGCAGCTATCCTAGCCCTTTGAGAGATATGAATAAATCAGTATCATTATGACCATCTTACAGGTGGCTAAGCTGAAGCAAAGCTTTCACTCCTTGGAGACCATAGGTATAGTCAATGCTGTAGATATGCAATCTTCGATCATGATACCTATTTTAATCCTGAGGAAGGCTAGAGCATTTGTGATGTAAATGAAGAAGAGTTTGATGCCAGAAAGCTTGTACAGCGTGGTTCATCTTGCTTAGAGCTGATTAAGAATTAGATAAAGAGTTTATTTTTTGAGCATAAGTCTTTTTTTTTTTTAACATTAAACTGTAAAATCATCAATCTTCTGATGTTTAGTCATTATTTTAGAGGAATGGAGATTTATTTACAGTCTCTTTCATTAAGCCCCTTTACTGTCCTTGCCACAAATTATGACATTTTTCAGAAGGTCACAATAACCTTCTGCATGAACTAATATTTCTTCCCAAGCACATGCAAAATATATTTACTTACATGATCTATGGACTGGACCATGAGCCTGTGAATCAGGAGGTCCCATTTCTTATTCCTAGTGTTGTCTTAGACTCTCTATAGACTCTTGGGCAAATCAGATTGTTGCATCTGTCTGGTTTTTGTGAGGAGTTAGATCTGTGGAAGGAACAGGCTTTTGCTAGAGAAAGTTTGAAAAAAATGAATTGGCCTTTTATTTGCATAAATGCACATTATACTGGTGAGGGGATTGTCATTTGATCCTAATACTATGAGCTTAAGATTGTTGTGGAGATTCCTTAATCGTGATGTAGCTGCAGTAACGGTGATATCCATGTCATTTTCTTCTGAAAGGCTTAAGGAAGTCATGTTTCAGGAAAGATTCTTCTTAAGCTGCGAAAAAGAGGACTATCGTCCCTACTCATGATCAGGCTGTAGAAAATATGTCACTACTGTCCAAAATTCTCCGTCAGGGTTTTTATCCTAGGCTCAACGTACAGTGAAGATCTGGACCAGGACATGTGGTCCCACTGCACCATGTCTGGAGTTCTTTCTCCTGCCAAACTGGAGATCTTTGCTTCTGCAGCTCATGTGAGAGAAATCTGCATTAGCCACTACAGGCAAATTTACATTCATTGTCTGTTGATTTGTATATGTGCAACTGACTGCAAAACTGAGACGTATGTCCCAGAAACAGAACACATTTTGTATGGATAAGGTGGGAGACTGGGTGTTGACTGCCCATTCCGTTGACTGTAAGTATGCAAATATGAATTGGAGAATAATGTTTGGCCTATGGAATTTTACTTGAATTTAACACCCAAATATGGCATCAGGGAAACATACTGAGAGGAAATTGTTTATTAGACATATGCTATGTGTGTGTTTGTGCATATGTATTCTACGGTGGTGTTATATATAAATTTTATATATTAGCTGGATGTGAATGAGAAGGATGCTTCTTTGAAAGGTTTAAGTTCTTGGGTGTTGAGAGACAGAGAATAGATCAATTTACAAAAAGAACATACAGTAACAGCAAATCAAACTGACAGTTAAAAAAACCCATAACATTTCTAGCACATTAGCAAAGCATTATGTATCTCATTACGGACAGACTATAGGAATAAAGCAATGAAAAGATGGCTAATTACAGATGCTCAAACAGAGCACTTTGTGCAGATTGGATAGGATAATGAAATTAATCAAGTATACATGTTGAATTAGCCCTCAAAGGTCAAAGAAAAATAAGCAGGACATGTGTGAAACTCTGATCTTCCCAAAAAAGCAAGTACACTGTACAAATTAATGTCTGCATCAAGACACTTTGTTAGCAGTTGACAAGACTTTCACACATGCTCATGTCTCCCTAGGTGTATTAAATCTCCCTTTTTCAGAAAGAAATTATGGAGTGGGGAAAGAAGCATGTGATGCCATAAAAAGGACATTTGGAAGTCAACCAAAGAGACCTTGTTATCAGTCTTTTTTATAAGATGCTTAATCCTCCCCCCACTGCCCTGTCTATTAAGAAAAAGGCAACATGACAGTGAACTTGGCAGAATATCGAGTCTGAATGTGTGTGAGACTGTAACACCCCCAACAGCTAAACTGTTGCTGAGAAGCCAGCAGAAGTCTCTCCTCCGTTTGTATCTGTGGGGAGTTTAAAAAAGTTTTTAGACTAATGTGCTTTGTTGCTTTTGTCACTGACTCAGAAAGTGTCTTCTGCCTTAATTTGATTAGAAAGACAAAGGGAAGATTTTTTGTAACTTCTCAAATTATATATCTTGCACATATAATTCTACATCTTTTCTCAAAAGATTCTCTGCTAATGCAAAAGACCTCTATTTTGTCACAAAGAGAGCTTTACAGAAGTCAAGTTACTATAACAACTAAGTACACCTTTTCAATCCAGGAACCATGCTCTTATGCTAGTCTTCCTCTCTTTTTTTAAAAAAAAAGGCTGGATAACATAGACAGATACCCTCACAGATGCACACCAGGGTTATATAGCTTTTAAAACGTTCACAATTTGGACATATATTTGAGAGGCATCCAATATTATGCACACACAAACCTAATCTAGAAATGAAGCAAGAATAGAGGAAGAAACTTGTCTTAGTTGTTTCTGTACCAAAATACCTACTTTCCTTTCTATATGATCCTTCTGAAAAGCCAGTGGAGAATATTAACTAGGATCATCATTGGACGAACTGCATTATTTACCTGCTGGCGAGGCTGGGATCGCACTGTACCTCTCCCATCCCCTTCTGTGCTGTGGCTCCTCCGAGCTGTTGGCAGCTGATGGAAGAAGAGCAGTCTTCAGACAACTCTATGTATGCTAGAGGACTAACTGAGACACTTTTCAAACCAGAGGCATGGGCAAAATTGTGTAAATTATTTTCTCCCCATTTTCCTCCCAAATTGCTCTCTGAAGTCCTTAAATGTAACTAAGAATTTGACCCTCTAACTCAAATAAGAAAGCACAGTGTAGAACAATTTAGTTTACAACCGATCTGCTTGCTAGCCAGTGTGTTACCTTTTTAACTTTATAATTTCCTGTCTGAAAAAATACCAATAGTCTTAGCATTGCATTGTCAAAAATGAAAAAATAGCACAGATGAATGCACACAAAAAGCCAAAGCATACAACTCAGCCTTGATCCTCTCTCCACTTCCATCTGTTCTCCCGAAGTAAATTATTACAGTGTGGGCTCTCTACTTAAAGTGCTGCTGCTTGTGAAAGAAAACAAGCTGGGGTAAGCTATTAAGCAAATAACACTACTTTGGTTTTAAGGCTAAAGTGGGGAAAAAATAACTTCATTTAGGCCACTCAGAGATTTTGAAAACTGGAGTTGGCCTTCCCTGGTGTCTATTAAATGAATAAACCCCTGACCTTTCTGCAGAAATCTGTCAGAAATTCCCACGAAAAGCTTTTTGATGTATGCTATAAGATTGGTTTGGGAGTTGTTGAAGGCAGCAGGGTGAAAATACTGGGGGAAAATTCTGTCCTCCAGGGCTGGAGTGTGCTGGGGAGAGTCTGCTGCAAACAGCGGTTACGGTAAAGGAACTTTCCCATGTCTCCTAAAGTGCGGGTTGAACTTGAAAAACAGAAGTGCCTTTATATGCGCATCAGAATATTTTGGGTGAGTTGTTCCATGTTGCTTTGTGTCGCTTTGTCAGCCAGGACTGTGGCCTTCCATTGTAGCTGTGAGCAAGGGATTTGGGGAGGGGGGG
>NW_009200578.1:0-16395 GCF_000690835.1 Fulmarus glacialis
AGGTGGGGGGTGGGCGGGCATGACACAAAACTGTGAATCACAGTTTTCACAGAATTCACTGATTGCATCAAGAAAGTGACCATTATAGTGGTGTTTGAAGAAATAAACTCTTGGGGTTATTTCCTTTTGAAGTGTTTCTGGCAACTAAGGGTAAATTGAATTTGGTATCATGTAATAAAATGTTTCCTTCAGATGGGTGAAGTGTTGATGCTAAAATGAAAGCAAGATGTAGTTTTTAAATCTCTCTCATTCTTCTTGAAACTGTAAGAAAGTTTTATAATCTTACAATTTACCTTCCTGAAACAAATGTTTAATTTGTAGGACAAGGAAACTAATAACTTCATGTCTTAGTTGTCTGCTGTCTGTTTAACAGGAAATAGCCCGATGCTCAGAATTATCAGAAAGTTATTCTAACTAGCAAAATCATATGTTCATGTACTCGACAGTGCTAATCGAGAAATCTGAAAATTGCAAGGCAGTACGTAAACATGGCTCTGACTGAAACAAAGAAACACAGGGTTGGTTTTTTTTGTTGTGTTTTTTTTTTTCCTGGTCAGTTGCTACAAAGAAAATAATTTGTCATTTTTGTTTTAGCTCAAATACTTCTTGTGAAGGGAGAGGGGGAAGTCTTGCAGAATGTTTGCAGTCTACCTCAGGAATTGGAGAAAATAGTCTTGAATAAAACAATGTATTAAGTCATGTTTTTCTTCTCCAGAATTCAGGGTGTCTTTGTTTTGTTTATAAGTTTTTAATTTAATTGTTTTAACTTATCTACAGTTAACCTAGCTGTTCCTTGGCTACATAAAGACTAGAGTTCTTTTCCCTTTACTTGGCTCTGTGGTCTAAATAGCTTGTGTTCTCATATGTCCAAGTCTGCCTCCTACAGTGGCAGGCTGCACATTCCACTTCTGAAAAAAATTTGTTATTGCAGTGTCCATAACTTAAAATGCAATTTTTTTAATAAACCACCAGGTTTTAAAAATGTTAAATGCCAAGTATATAACTTATGTTCTGTGTGTCATGAAACACAGAAAAATGCTCTATTTCCAAAATTCTAGCATTCCTTATAGGGCATGAAATTTGAATGTAACGTCTAACATACTTTAAACTACTGTTTCATAAATCAAGTGAACTTTTTTTTTGCTTAAAATATTAGTATAAAAGACTTTCTTTGGAATACAAGGTGGTTATTTTCTAGTATTGTAGGCCTGGTTCTTCTTTATACTGGTTCTAAACTATGATGCTAGTTCCTTCAGTCCTCCTGTGGAGAAGGAGGTAGTGTGGGTGAATTATCTGTGGTCTGCATGCAGCCTTTTAAAGGTGGCCTTATGTGATAATAGTGAGTGGACCATAATAGGTAAGCTAAATTCAGTCCTCTGAACACCTGCCTGAGATTTGGCAACTGCTAGATATTACCATGAGGTTAGAATTTGCTCAGACAACACAAAGTGAAAGCATTAAAAATACCATGAGGCAGCCAGCTCCCGTTCTATATTAGCATTTAAAATGCTAATTTAATAGTGAAAATTTATGAAAGGAAATGTTTGTGCTAGAGATATAAATCCCTGGGCACATAACTGGAGACACAAATTGATGCTAATATAAGGCTTCAGTAGTTGTGCCAAGCTAGCATAACCTGTTTTAACAGTCTGCTTGGCTGTGAACCTACAGCTGGAGTAATTTTGAGCAGATGAATGATTTGTCCTTCCATTACAAAGGCTTTAGAAAGTATTCTTTAAGGTACTTAATTTTCTTATATAATGTATATTATATTTCTTAGTGTACAGTGTTTATTTGGAACTGCCTACTTCTCAATTTCTGTTTCTCCTAAAAATGAGAGGGTTTTTTTCATACTTTCTTGCTAATAGATGAAATGTCTTTTCACATGGATGCATTGACTATGTTGATTTTTGGTGTCAGCTTCTTCATGATGCTGATAGCTTCTATCTTCAATTATATTGTGACTTATGTTTAAAGGCGGGGGGTGTGTGTGTACTTTTTTTCACACGATTTAGACAAATCAGTGACTGCTAACTAATGCTTTCCTTAGATGCTACCTGAATTTCTTTCATCTGTTGAAGTTGATCTAGTCCAAAACCAAAAACATGTCCAAATGAATGCTTTGAGGCCACTGTCTAAAGGAACTGGTTTTGTCCTGTCATTGATGGTTTCGATTTGTTTTTTTCCTCCACCTTTGATGAGAGTCCTAACGTATGTCTGTATTTATCAGCATAGTCACTTATTTTTCCAGCACTTAATACAGGGTTTTTTCCCCCTTTTAAGAGTATTTCCCTATATACTTTGGGGAGTTTTTCCTCAAGCAGATGGCTTGCACATACATCTGCTGACAAAATTCTGAATAAATGCAAACCTAAAGTTGGATGGTTTCCTATATTTAAAATGTGAATTGGATATGATTCAAATGTAAAAATTACAAACATGCTTTAAATATTTGAATGTTTAATCTACTGCCTTACTGCTAATCTTTATTTTTTCAGTCAGGTGGTTAGGGCAGATAAGAAGCTGTGATATTTAATAGGCTGTGCAGTTCTCTTAACCAAGTTCTTATGTCTTGTTTAATGTTTACAAAAACCAACTTCAGTGACCTTGAAATCGGTGGAAAGAAAAAAAATGAAATATTACGCTGGGAGGAGTATCAGGCTTTTTTCCCCTTCAGTCATCTGGATTGGTGATTCCATGTTAGTGTGTACACAAAAATGAAAGGGGGGTGTTTAATTATATAATGGATTATCATTATATAGTGTGCATTTTTGTCCATATCTTTATCCTTTTGTAGCTTGTACATTGAGCAACTATGGTTTTTTTTCTTTAGAATTCGCAAGTTAATTCTAGGTATGGGAACTCCATGTCATTCCTGTCAGTATCTTCCCACATTAAATTCTACAGTATACTTTTGAAATAGTTGCTATCTAGTTTGTCAGCAGTGAAGCACAGCTATAACAAACAGCACATCCAGTCTCTGCTGTATATGTAGTAGTTGTGCTTTTTCCGTACTGCATTCTTCAAAAAACCCGCTATTATTATGCTTGATAGAGGTGTTGCAATACTCCTTTGCATGTCTCTGCAGTTTTATTAATCCTGAAAGATTAAACACAGCATAAAATTAACTTAATAAGCATTGAAGGAGGAAGTACCGTATTTATGTTAAATATCTTGATTATCGAAAACATGACCAAGCAATAATAATGCAGAACAATTGTAATGACGGCCCATAATTACATTGCAGGACTAATAAAATATAATAAAGCTTTCACTTTTAAAATTAATAACTTCTTTACAGGAGAACTTGTGGTCTTTGTGGTGTTGTTGCAGTTAGGTTTTAAGATTAATTGAAAAATACCTTATGCTATAGTTGATTAATTCCTGCTAGTAGATTATCTTGCTCCTAGGTAACAGAATTTGTGTTAATTAGAGGTGTATCTTGTTTTCAGAGCTTTCAAGCAGGAATTGTTAAGTATTTGTCTCTTTATAGGTTGGAAATTACAAGCGGACAGTAAAACGAATTGATGATGGTCACAGACTTTGCAATGATCTTATGAATTGTATTCATGAACGGGCACGAATAGAGAAGGTCTATGCTCAGCAGCTTACAGAATGGGCAAAAAGATGGAAACAGCTTGTGGAAAAAGGTAATACATTCTGCAAACTTTCTCAAATGGAAAAAAAATGTTTCTGAATATCTTTGTTTTGGTAAGTACAAAGTAGAAATTTGGTACTTTTTAGCCTATAATGGAGTCTTTGCAAGAGGCTCAGTAATTTAACAAATGATCAAGCTTTTCTTGATTAAAAACAAACAAACAAAGCCCTGCTCCTTTGCTAGTTTGCTTGTTTCTTACTGAAGCAGATGAATCTTTTCTCCAGTGTTGAGGTATCCAAATAGATTCAGTTCTAGAGAACTGGCTGTTTCTAGGTAACTAATGGTATGGAACACAGTTTGACAAGTGTATCTGAATAATAAGGGGGCAGTGGTGGGGGAAAGACTAGTAATAAAAGAGCTAGGCATTGCTCTAATGGAAGGCTAATCTGATACCATTTTAATATATTCTGAAATAGTTTGTCCTTTCCTTGTTATCTATGCTTCAAAAAGTATGTTGAGAAATTGAAGGCAGTTCAAAGAGGATCTAATAGGTGGAATACTGAGAATCATGGCACAGGGAGAAGGAGGCCAGACTAAATGAATATTATTTCTTCTGGTGTAAAAATTTGTAATATTCTAAGTTCATCTGAAAAGAAACTGTTCCCTTTTCTAGGTTTGCATCAGTATTGCTGTTTACAAGTGAATATAAATCAATAGCTTCAGGTAGTTTCTTGGGAATATAAGTTCCATGTGGGTGATGATTACTGAGAATGACACTTTCTGTTGTGTTTAGGCCCACAGTATGGAACAGTAGAAAGGGCTTGGTGTGCTTTTATGTCAGAAGCTGAAAAAGTGAGTGAACTACATCTAGAAGTAAAAGGTTCACTGATGAATGAAGACTTTGAAAAAATCAAGAACTGGCAGAAGGAAGCCTTTCATAAGCAAATGATGGGAGGATTTAAGGAAACCAAAGAAGCAGAAGATGGATTTAGGAAAGCTCAGAAACCCTGGGCAAAAAAGCTGAAAGAGGTACAGCAGTAGATTATGTATTAGATATCCTGTGTTACAATATATTAATGTCTCAAATCTCTATAAGGGAGTAAACTCCCTATTCTCTCTGCTGGACCCTCCTTTCTCAAAAAGATCTCTTGCTTTCTGTCCTCTTCGGAAAATAAGTATTTTTCTCTTGGTCTCTCTTAATCTTGGTGACTTCAGTGAAAATCTGGAAAAAGTGGAATTTTAGCTATCATTTTAACAGTATCTGATTTCATGCATTTGAAAGTTACAAATTGCTCAAAGAAATGAGCAGGGGAAACGTGTTTGTGGGTTTTTTCCCTGTCATGTTAACATTATTCTTAAATAACAGGTTTGTAGAAGAAGGGGAGCAGGAGAACATGGGCATGAGGAAAAAATGTTCTGTCGGGGACTTTCTGTGAACTTTTTCTTGAGTCTGTTCCACACTTCTCTAAACTGTATGAGTGACATTTCTTGTATGGTGAGAGAATGGTGATTCATAAATACTACAATAATTTTCTTATGTTGATTCTTGTGTATTGTTCATTCCTTGGCCTAAATGAAAAAAATTCCAAAAAAAAAGAAAGAAAATCCTGAAACAAAACCTGACACTTTCTTCATTGCAACATGATTATAAGGCTAAAAAAATTCAGTTGATGGTTGTTGTATAAACTGTCCCAGATGCAAATATTCAAATCTACTTTGTAGGTGGAAGCTGCAAAGAAAGCATACCATGCGGCCTGCAAAGAGGAGAAACTGGCTATATCCAGAGAAACAAACAGCAAAGCTGATCCAGCACTAAATCCTGAACAACTTAAGAAATTACAAGACAAAGTGGAGAGAAGCAAACAAGATGTACTAAAGGTATATTGTATGCTAACATACTGTTCATAGGCAGTCTTTTTAACCTATAGCTTGTGCATATTTAAGCTTTTTTTTTTCCTGAATGTGCAGTGGACTGCAGCGCAGCTCACTTTCAGTTACAGTCCTGTAATGAAATCTAGAGTTTTCTCCAAAGTGTATGTTATTGCCAAGTTGTTCTGTGAAGAATGAATAATGCCTTTATTTCACGTAAGTACTTTCAGCAGGGAACGAAGCAGAATAAGATAGTGAACTTCTAGGACAGTTCTACTCGTTTAGTAGTGAGGGTTGAGTTATTTCACTTAAGAGGCTGTGAGATAGGCGCTTAAAACTTGCTGACAACATCTAAACTTGTAGTCATTCTTGATGCAGAATGCATTTTTTTAAGAAAGTAAGCTGATATAATCCATGTAAATAAAAGTAAATACACTTTTGAAAATGCCATTCTATTGCCCAGTTTGGCTTATCTCTTTAGCGAGCTGCTACCAAGAGGCTTTTCTTGTGTGACTTTCTTCAGACATCTTTTCCCTTTGAGAATGCTGTTCTGTGATCTGGAAGGCTGATGTTACATCGGGTGGGATCTTTTAATTCCTGCCTGTGGACTATTTCTGTAAATTAGTGTAGAGTCTGAGGTTCTGTCTGCTAACTGAGCTCACAGCGTATGCAATTTGTGTTCACTGGGTTGTATACAATGTTTGGTTTTTTGGTCATAACTCACAGTGGACTATGTAAATTACTGAAGGAGAAAAGACAACACTTTGAAATTATTTGGAGATCTTTAAATAAGAGACCTGTAACTTGAAAGACTGCCTGCTCTGATTTACTCTGTGGCTTTTTTGGTTTTTATCTTTATTACATTAACATTTGTCATAGTTCCTGTTAAAAAGCCAGAGAAGAGGCTTAGAGCTTTATTGTAACTGTTCTGCAATTTTGTTAAATAACTCTCATCATGACCTAATGTAGGTACAGTGGTCATGAAAAGAGAATGCAGTTTGGGAACTTCTGGTCTAAATCTTGGCCACTACTACATGGATAAGTCTGTTATGGAGGGTAGTAATAAAATATATTGCTAATGATTTGTTTTTCCACCCCCAGACAAAAGAAAAGTATGAAAAATCACTGAAAGAATTAGATAATGCCACTCCTCAATATATGGAAAACATGGAGCAGGTATTTGAACAGTGTCAGCAGTTTGAGGAAAAACGCTTACGCTTCTTTCGAGAAGTGTTACTGGAAGTTCAAAAACACCTTGACTTATCTAATGTTGCAAGGTAAAACTGTGTAAGACTTCAAAATGAATGCTTAATACTTTTCAGTGAAAAGTAATCCATACTTCAAGTAGATCAGAGTTTGGAATCTGATTTGTTTCTAATGTGTTGGTTCAATTTGTTTAAAGTATAAGTGAAAAAGCTTAATTCTTTGTTTTGTCCTATCCCTAACATTTGCTAGTTTTATTTAACACAGTGTTAAATGAACCAAGAAACCCTCATTCTTCTTGTATTTTTATAATCAAATGTGTGCCAATTAGAAAGGATTCACAGCTTAGAATCAAAAAATGCTGGATCAAAGATTGGGAAGGGAGGGTTTTGGTGTATTATGTATCTTGCATGTTTATTGGAGAACAAACTAGAATTTATTAGTGTAAGACAGCATGAACTTTGTAGCGTAAACACATTTATTGTTAAAATATTAGAGCTCAGTCTAAAGGAATTACCTTAAGTAGGGGATAAATGTTAAAGATCCATTGGTTGACTGTTGCTGAACTCTTGTCCATCTTAATTTCAAAGTCTGCTCTTTATACTGCAGTATGTATAAAGCATGTCTTGTACTTTGTTCTTTCTGCCTGGACCCTCCTCACTACATTCCAAGAAATATAAACTTCTACTAGGGAACTCAAATCAGAGCTCATGCACCTTATTTTGTCAGACTGGGTGGCATGTCATTAATTACTACAGGCCATTTTGATACGAAGCTACTTCGGTATGTCAGCAAGACTGGTTATAATGTTTGTTTTCTCTTGCATTTGAAAAGACACTGGAATACTTGCAGCAAATGCTGTAACACTAGTGGAATTTTACATCCCACTTGTAATAGCAGAGTTTCATGTGTGCTCTGGTTGACACTTAAAGGAGAAAAGTGTGGTCCTGGCTGGCTGCTCATTTCTGTTCCCTCTTCTGCTAGTGACAAAACTTTTATGGTAGTCCAACCAGTGGAATTAAGGAGCTGATCAAGGTAACCTAGGGCAGGAAGAATCTAGTTTGGTTTTAACCCTGATCAGTCTCCCAAATAATTGGCTTGCTATGCAGTCACACAAATGTTAGTGCTGGCATAAGTGAAGGGGGTGACATAGGGGCAAGAACAAATACAGAGCATAGGTATGGGCATAGGTAAGGGCAAGGTCACTTATTTTAGCATCCTTATCATTTTGGGTTGCTTCAAAGTTCTCATGGAACTGCTGTGGAAGACAGGTTCTTTTTACTCTCAGAGTAGATAGATAGTTAGGATTGCTGCCCATTTGAATTCAGTTTAATCAGGTTGAAAGAAACTACAGAATAGAAATAAATGAGAAATAGTTGACTTTAAAGGGCAAGGTTGGGGGAAGACTACAGAAGATGACCAAATGGAGAGGCAATGATTTCCTTTTAAGATACTTACGAGGTTCAGGAGTGGTGTCTTGTGGTATGTTAATAAGGTGCAAACAAAGAAAAGAACTATTAGGAAAAAACTAGGGAGTTTTCACAGAATGCTATGGACTTACCACAAAAAAAGTTTCTACTGTCTTGTAGACAAGCTTTTAAAGATTGTAGACAAACTTCAAGATTGGCATTCAGTAATTTAAATACATTCCTATCAGCCAATTAAGTTACTTTACACAAGAGTCAATTCTAAAATCTGGCAAATAAGGATTTTATGTTTTTGTGAACTTTCAGCAAGCTTACTTGTTAGACTACTCTTCCTTTTTTGCAGGCAGTTAATAGGTCTGTCATAGATTTTTAAAGTCTGTCTTGCTCTAAGTTTTTTCAATACTATTGTGAACTTTGAAATACTCTTTTTTTTTTTTTTTAATCTGACTAGGGGATTTGCCATGTTTCTAAATGTTACTTTAAATTTGAAGGCAAATTTGTTTTGCAGTTACAAAAATATCTACCGTGAACTGGAACAGAATATCAAAACAGCAGATGCTGTTGAAGACTTGCGATGGTTTAGAGCTAATCAAGGTCCAGGGATGTCAATGAATTGGCCTCAGTTTGAGGTAAGGTCAGAGTACTTAAAACTCAGACTTGTTTTGTCTATTTTTTCCTCTTTGCTTTTTGCCATATTCCTTTCTGGTGTAACTCTTAAATTCAGTCTTCCAGCAGTGAATTTTTTTGTTTTTACAAGTCATAGTAGTTTTCTTTTCTTGATTTCCATTGGGTTCTCCTCAACCCCCAACTTTTGGAGGTGATTATATCAGGCACCTATTTAAAGAGAAAAGGGTTAAACAGAAAACTCTATGGTGATTTTTTTTTTTTTTAAGCTGAAGTCATTACCAAAGTCATTAGTAAGCCATGGTTTAGTTGATACACCTCTGACACCTGTATATGTTATCCTGTATGTTTTACTTCTCCCTTTTGGTGTCAGACTTCAATTTGAATCTCCTTGCTGTTAGTGGGTAGTTATGGTGTAGGCAGCAAAGACTGAAAAAGTTTGAACTAAATACTTCAATCAGTCCTGAAAATTGGTATTTATAAGTCTTAACTAGTATTTTCAATACTGTTATATTAAAAAAAAGTTCCATCTTTAACCAGTTGGTAATTTTATTGCTGAATGCCATCTTCAAAAGAAAGGGGTTTTCTTAAGTAGTGTTCTGCTAACATAGCCTACGAGAAACAAGTGCCAAAATGTATCAGTGCAGATCATACTACCAGAGTATCAAATAGCTGGAATTGGGATGAGTTTGTCTGACCAGAATCATGGGTTTAGTTGTAATAATTTCTACGCATTAAATTAATGGAGTGAAAGCATCAACTCTGGAGTGTTCACTGTTCCCTTATTAACCATAATGGAAAATATCACTTGTTTTTAAAATATTGAGTAACTTTAGATTAGAAGGTTTGAGGAAGAAAACTCATAATAGTACTGCAGAATTTCTTTGCCTGAAACGCTGAACTACAGTTACTTCTGTGTGGGGAAGTTACCATCCTTTTTCATAAGCATTATAATTAACAGATTAAATACTGTTGTTACTATTTTTCTAATCAAGTTTTTTCTCATTTACATGCTACAAGGATGATGTAAGTAAAAAAAAAAAAAAGTCATGATCAAATGAATATGAAATTGCATTATAAACTGCAAATATGCTTAGGTCAGTGGTCTTTAAACTTTGGTAACTCAGAAATCCAATATGTATTTATACAAAGTTAAAATAATGAGGTATCTCTGAAAAGTTGGCCAGAAATCACTTAAGACTGACTGTGTACATGTATAAACCAGTAGTAATAGCAACTCGCAAAATCTTCATTTCCTGTTAAAAATACTTATCTCAAATGCTATCTTTTGTATAGCAAACTATCTCCTGACTTTTTTTTACCTGTAAGGCTTCTGAGATGAAACATGTCTCAGCATAGGATATTTGTTGGCATCCAGTTTGTTCTCTTTTGGTTCCTGCTTTATATCAGTACGCAGCTTAGTTTGACTTGATAGGTAGAAGTTGTGTTTGTGTCTCATCATGCCTGTCCGTCTGCCTTCTGAAACATCTGAATGGTTCAAAACATCAAGGAGGAGATACTTTACAAACAGCATCACGAGTCTTGTCAACAGTTGTGTTGATTTGAGCCTTAACTCTTATGGATAGCTTTTAAGGACAATAAATTTCACTAAATCTAGAGTGAAGTACCTTAAGGGCTCAAATCTTAGGGACAGGAGAAGTGATATACAATGAGTTTAAAAATGAGCTGTTTCGTAGGTCATTCTTGGAGCACTTCTTGAGAAGTAAGCCCTGTCTTAAATTAGATTCTAATACCTTTTTACATTAAATGTAAGGTTTACCTTTTAAAGCCAGATGTCTTGGAATTATTTGAAACAGTGGGCCCTCTCAGTACAACTTTTAAAGAGCTGCACTGGCCAACTCCTTTGATTTCTCCAGTTGTCTGCCAGATGTCTGGTATTTTAAGTCTTTTTAAGGTGTTCAGAATACTAAGCAGAGAAGCACAGGTAACCTTGGGATTTTGCGAGTAGCACAGATACCTGTTTGCATTGCTAAGGTAGGAACTAGATGAGAACTATAACTGAAACATTTAGAGTAACTTATCTTTTTAATAATTATTTGGACTGTAGTAGGTATAGGTGTGTGTTCCATAACTCGGTCTGAAAATTAAATGTGGTAATTAATTGTTCAATTAAATTTCTCAATCACATTTTGCATTCATTGATAGGAGTGGTCTGCAGATCTGAATCGCACTCTCAGTAGAAGAGAAAAGAAAAAGGCTTCTGATGGAGTGACTCTGACTGGTATTAATCAGACAGGAGATCAAGTTTCACAGCCTAACAAACATAGCAGGTAATTTTTTTCATGCCTAAAAAGACTAATTGGAAAGGATTGTTATCTTCAAGTACACTAAGCTCTACGGGATCAACAAGTCACTGTCCAACCAAATGTTAATTATCTGTGAGCATTTTTAGTGATGTGTTTCGGCAGCTCACAAAATATTTTGGGAATTATTCTCCATTTTACAGTTCTTTTTCCATTGGGAATTAAAAGAAACCAAACTTCATGAGAAACTGAACTTTCTGTATCTAATCTGGTAGTTAGTCTGTTGCTATCTTCCCATCTCTAGAAATGACAATAATAATCTTTAGAAATGACATAATATTTTGAAATCTTAGCTTGCAAAATGTTTAGTCACTTCAGAATTCCAGATGTGATTAATACAAAACTGTTAACATCAGCTGCTTTAGAAAGGAATGAAACTGGCTAGAAAAATCACACTGCCTTTTATTGCAGGCAGTAAGAAAAAGAAATTATGGTCCACAAAGGATATTTTAATCCTGGAGGAATGTATCGTATGTGAGACTTTCCGAACTTTCTTGCGTCTTATGCTACACTTGATAGATGTTTGGGTTTTTGTTTGTTTGGGTTCTTTTGGCTGGAGAAGGGGTCTGCTAAGAAACTGCTTAGTAGGACACCAATGACAGCGTTCTACTCTTGAACAGATAGGGTCGCCATAATGCTCTTTCTTTTCCAAATTAGCAGTCTTAGTGTCCAGAGTAACACAGTGCAGTCAGTACAATCAAGTTACAATCCCTTTGAAGATGAAGAAGATACTGGGAGTACTGTCAGTGAAAAGGAGGACAATAAGATCAAAAAGTTGGTGAAATGTTGTTTTTTAATTGTTTTCACACTTGCACTTTCTCTGTCCAGGGTTTTCTGTTTTTGGTTTCTATAACACTATGCCGGTCAGTGCATGAAGTCCTTTTAAACGGCTACCTAAGCAACACTGTAACCTAACTTGTCTTTCCTAACAGATGCCATATCTGTTGCCTTGATCTTTGGTTGGAAACTAGTGGGGTTATTGGCAATTGCTAACAGAACTGCTGTTGCTTTTTTCCTTCCTTTACCAGTCCTATAAAATGTTAAATCTGATGGGTTTTTCTAGTGAAACTGCTTCTGGAGCTTTACTGCTCTGTGTGTTATTGCTGAATAAATCTGCTTTTACAATCGCTTTCTTTTTATTTAGGACCTTCTCAAACAGCTGCCTGTTACTTCAGTATACACACTAGGGATGTTATACCACTCTCTTAAATGGCATGTGCATGCTCAACAGTGAACTTTTCTTTAAATGATCAAGTTGTTGCAGTATAATGAAGTTTCTTTATTGGTGGATTGCAACATACAAAAAGTGTTGAAAGCTATCGTGGAGGTGCATAGAGATTTGGGAGGAAGATTCTGCAAAGCAATTTACATGTTTTATCCTAAACCAGATAATTCCTCTCATCTACTACCTGCATACCTTTTTACCTTTCTAGTGTAAATAATCCCATGGATTATATAGATTTCTTGATAGAGAAGTTCTTGGAGTTTGTGGCGAGATTGTCTTTGATATCTTTTTTCTTTTGCCTCTTTCTAACTTTGTAAATGTATTGCAAGAATGCTTGTTTTGTTTGAATGAGGCATTGTCAGGTAAAGATAGGTGAGAAGATACCAGAAACAAAGTTTCAAAACTGGGCCTTAGAGTGGAGTTTAAGCTTAATTAGGGGAAACTGATATCTTAGTGGTATTTCTAGTCTCCTATTTTGAGAGCAGAAAAGAATAATTTAAAAATTGTTTTCAGTGTTAGCAGCTATGAAAAAAACCAAAGCTACCCTACAGATTGGTCTGATGAAGAGTCCAATAATCCCTTCTCTTCCACTGATGCAAATGGAGACACCAATCCATTTGATGAAGATACCTCTCCTGCAATGGAGGTGAGAGTACGTGCACTCTATGACTATGAGGGCCAAGAGCAAGATGAACTCAGCTTTAAAGCTGGTAAGTTTACAGTATTCACTTAAAAACATTTATCAAAAGGAGAAAGGGGAGGGAAGAGTTCTTCAGCTTTTGTTTTCTGAAGTCTCCTGTTTCTCTGAATGTGTAACTCCACTTACAGGATCCTATCTAACCCTCTCCCCTTCTGATAGTGCTTCTTAGTATCCCCTGTTCGGAAGCACTGACTTCTAATCTGTTTGGAATGTGTTGGGATGCATCTGTTTGGGATATTCCTTTCTTACCATCTTGTGTTAAATAAAGTGAGCTGCAGAACTGATTATCCTATGTCCTTTTCTTAGTTGGTGACAGTAACAGCTGCCGCTTTTAGCTGTCTAGAAATACCAACCCTACAAAGTTGTTTGGTTTTTTTAAAGGAAAAGACTACAGCAGCTAATCTTAAAACAATATCTAATCAACTGATATTTCTTCTGTTTAAACTGGAAGCATCCCCTTTTTGGTCTCCAACTTCCTACAGTGCTAACTTTTCAAAGTTGAAAATTTAGCCATGGACAGATAATTTTTTTCCTCTCTCTTTCCATCCCCCCTCAGTGTATGTTAAGCACAGTAACTGTCTTTACCTGTTTTTTTAATCTTGCATTATATTAGGGTACACTTACTATACATCTCCCTTCTTAGGATGTTGTATTTCCCTTGAGCCATAAACCCTGTTCCTTTTTTACCTCACTGCTGTAGGAGTTGAGAGAACAGAATAGAGGCAACTGACAGGAGAAACCCGTGCCACAGTATGTTTCCACACATACAAAGTTGGCACGAGGCTACATGCCTTGGCTACATGCCATGGATGCTGCTGCCTCCAGTTTGTCTGGGCTAGTTCTACCGTTGTGTGCTGAGGGAGTGCCTGGGCAGCTTACCCAGCCCCCGAAGTAGGAGACTTGAAGTTTTTCACAATCTAGCCAGCCCGGAGGCAGCACCCTCTGGTGATGAAAGGTGAAGTCTACACCCTGTCTATGCCTTTGGAGCTCTAATTTCAGCCAGTTGTTCTACTGTCTTGCCCAGAATTGCACATGAAAAGTTTACCAACCAGGAATTCCAGACCAAGATTGCATGAGTAGTTTAGCAAAAGCAAACAGAACTTCAGTTTGTGAAAATGAGATAGGCAATCTCATTGATCTTGTCTCTTTTCCTGTTTGCTTGTCATTTACTCTCTTCTCCTGTAAAGACTGACTTAGTTGTAGAGGAAAAACAGGATTCAAGTGTTGAAAGAAAGTTTGAGAAAACTTTTGGTTCTACTTCCCTTTCAGCTGGGGTTCATAAGAAGTATGCTACTTCTACACCATCTACAGTGGGTTTTAGACAGACATTATGGCTTAAAGTTAATATAGTAAACAAATCAATGATGTAGCTAATCATTGAACTAGACTTCCATTCTGCTATGGAGAAAGGTGGTGTTCGGAACAGTGTATTTCCAGGTCATATTCTAAATGCAGTTTGTTTTTTAAACCAAAAAGCCCCACAACTCAGGTGGTGGTGCTCCTACCTTTCACTCGCCTGCCTCCTTTTTTAGTAGTGAAACTCTATAGACCTGACTCTTTTTCTTTGTAGACAAGTATTGAAGGCTTCCAGAGAGAAGGAGTAAGTTGGTTTGTCCATTAACTTTGCTGAATTGTGCCCTGATAGAATGACAGTAGTAACAAAACATCTGGAGCTTTCTCTGGAATGCACAGCAGCTAAAATTATTCTTCATCTGTAGACTTTAACTGCTCCTTTTTTCTCAGCAAGGGATGGAAGTGTGCTAATCTTTTTGAAATATATGTATTGTGCCTGTCAAGCAACAGGATGGCATTCCAAGGGTTTGCAGTAACGAGCCTTTCAGTGGCGAAACTATGCAATGTTTATACACACAGATGTAATGGTTAAATACAAAGTTAGGCATTCTGTGCGTTAGTACCAGCGGTGTGACTTGCATTAAACTATTTGAACCAAGTGGTTCTCAGTGTGAGGTCTGTAGAAGTAAAATACAGGAAGTATGAACTGTAAAAGACGTATGTAGGCTTAACTTAAAAATAGCTTAATTCCTTTGAAGGAAGAGCATTAAAGTACATTTTAACACCGAATTATATGATTGTATAAATCATAGGAAAGGGATCACATGCTAGACCATGAATCCCCTTACAGAAGCTGAACTATAGAATGGCTACAGTCAAACTTAAGTTTTTGGCAGAAGTATTGGTGTGACTAGGTTTACACTAAACATACAAAAAGACTAAGCAAAAAAATTCACCAGCTCATGCAGGAGCCAATTCAAAACGTTCTTGCTCCTGTGCTCCTATGTAGACTATGCCTAGACTCCTAAGCAGCTGTCAGCATTCGATTAATGCATTTTAGGGATCTGTTTAAATGTACGCGGATATTCTCAGATAGGATTTCTTTGGATATTCAAAGAATTTGCCTACAAAGCTTTTGTGATCACTTCTAGGCACATGCTGTAGTGTATGTGCTCTGCATAGGGTCCATTAAATGTACTTTAATACATGAAACTCCTTTTTATTAGTGGAATACTTTATACATCTGTCTTTTTTTTTTTGGCAAACAACTGTGGGAGGCTTCCAAAGAGGAAGAATAACTTTATTTATTCATATCTTATGAGACGTTTTATAATCGTGTAATAGGATGGGGCACAACCAACTACCATATGTCTAGCTCACCCTACTGTGTCTCTGCCATGGCTGAGAATAAATATCTACAGTAAATGTAGATCATGCAATGTTGTCAACATGTGTTATTGTATATGCTATCTTTATCGCAGTTGTTAAAGACTGTTTTTGTTGTAACTGTTGTGCAGGTGACACTTAAAAGTGGTAATATTTTCATAGACCTCCAAGATCACTGAGTTTCCAAGTCCTAGCTGTTAATACAAATGCAACTGCATTGGGGCTTACTGTTAGTGCAGTGTGGCTTTGATAGTCATTGTTTTCACTCTTTATTAAAATACATTTCGTAGAAGTGGCAGGAAAGCTTGAATTTGTATACTGTCATTCTGCAGCACTAGAAATGGTGGAAAAAATTTTAAAATGTCGCCATAAGCCAAGTACAATCCATAGTGCCAAACATTTGTTCATAACGTTCTTTTATTAGTTATCTGGTAAACTTACAAACTAGAGGAGATGAGGCTTTAACCTTTTTTAGCTAATGGAGGAGCTATAGAAAATACATGTCTGAGAAGATATAATATGAAGCTTGTCCATTTCTACTAATGAATTGATAGTCCGTAGGCTAGTTTTTGTTCTCCTACATGATACCAAGACTGTATAATAGCCATTTGGGACTGCATTAGGTGGTTAATATCTTCAGCATTGTCCTGATTTTGGCTGGGATAGAGTTAATTTTCTTCCTAGTAGCTGGTATAGTGCTGTGGTTTGGATTTAGTATGAGAATAATGCTGATACCACCCTGATGT
>NW_009200578.1:16624-29229 GCF_000690835.1 Fulmarus glacialis
CGTGGGTGGTGAGCAATTGCATTGTGCATCACTCATTTTGTATATTCTGTCATCATTATTATTCTTACTATTATTATTTTCCCTTCCTTTTCTGTTCTATTAAACTGTCTTTGTTGCAATCCACAATTTTTTTTTTTCTTTTTCTGCTGTCTCCCCCATCCTACTTGGGGGGTGTTGGGGGTGTGAGCAAGTGTCTGTGTGGTGTTTGGCTGCTTGCCGGGTTAAACCACAACAAGCATGTATTTCCTATTGCTAACTAAGATGAAACACAAATCAGTTTTATCTAGGGAAATAATTTGACACAAATAAGTTGTACATGAGGAAATAATTGTTACTTAGTCTGGCCTTTTTTACCTGGCTGAGGTGGACATTCATTTGCTCATCTTGGAGTCTGCGGACTCTCTAATGCTAAAGTATTTCCTGAGGATGTAGAGGATTAGATGTGAATGACAGTCAAAGCAAGGTTATAAATGTCTGAATGGATAATCAGTGTCAGCTTTTGCTGTGTAAGTTTGCAAGCAACTTCTTAGTTATTTTTTCTGGAGCTACAACATCATCTTCCAGCAGTATAAAGCTAGAGCACTAAAAGGGAAAGTTAAATCCCAATCCTCATGTTTCTTAAAAAGATGAGGAAAGGAGAGAGAAAGATATGTAACAAAGTGTAAGGTATAAGATTCTTTTAAATCTTTCTGCATCACAATCTAGTTGTGGTATATTGAAAAGCTGCAAGTATAATTCAAGAGAATTTTACTGCCATGTCTTAATGTTTGTAGCACTTTCCTCCTTATGTTCCACGAACTCTTAGAAGAGTATACATTGACAGTAAGCATAATGAAACATTTATTTCACTTGCACTGACATTTTGTTGAGGGCCAAAAATGTAGGATTATTCTGCTTGCTTAGAGGTAGTTGTACTATCCACAACTATCTTTGTTCACAACCTTTAGATATAAAGGTTTGATCTTATAGTGAAATAACATGTATATAACTTGAAAAGTTTGCGTTCTTTATTGTGCTTTAAGAAAATGCTATGACCTTTTTGAAACGCCATCAGTGTAATGTTTTAGTTTCAAAGTAGCTTGCTTCTTCCTATTATCTCGAAACTGGGGGCCTTTCGTCCCATATGTAAATCTCTTAAGTGGTATTCTTAGTATCAAAAGCATGAAGAACAAAGAAGGGTGGCTTTCTACTGGGGCCCAGGGTGGGCAGGGGAAGAAAAACGGACATGTAGATAACTGTCATATTATCCTCCTGTTGTTACTTAAAAGGATACGGCTTGTTAACAATGTTCCTTCTTTTTGCAGGGGATGAGTTAACTAAAATGGAGAATGAAGATGAGCAGGGTTGGTGTAAAGGACGTCTGGACAATGGACAAGTTGGTTTATACCCAGCAAACTATGTAGAACCAATCCAGTGACAAAAGACAAAGTTAATACAGAAGTGTTACAAAAGCTCTGTAGGCCTGTACAGTATATATTTAAAGCGAGAGGAAGCTGAATGATGTATAGAGTGTATATATTTTAATGAAAAGGCGAGAGCTTGATACTGAAATCATGGTGATTTAAAGACAAAAGTTTGAACTAATAATCTGACATTGTTTTCACAACTTGTGCACAATGCAAAGGAAAGGGGTTAGGTTGAAAAAATAGTATGATAGGAAAAATACTTTTTAAGCTTTTTCTTCCCACATGGTCTGTTATTGTGACTCCTAAACATTTTTGCATTTTCTATGCTTGTGCCTCATCCTACCCTAGGTATGTGGCTTATGCTCACTTTTGTTTAATCAGTTATTTTAAGTGACCTTCAGTAACTTGCAACTTGAATTTTAAAGATCATTATAGTTAATTTTCTATTTGTTCTTAGTGATATCTGAAAGATGCAGTATTTTTTTATTTAAATGCTATGTAGTTAAGCACCTTTTTGTATGCTTGGATTTACCAATTAATACTTAAATTATGACATAGATTTAGTCACCAGTTGACTGAATGAAAACTCTTTCCATGTTGTAGTAATCTTTCTATGTTGTCAGCATGGCTTGAAGTTGTAAAACAAATACTGTATTTAATAAATATCTGTTACAGGAGGTTATTTGTAGCAGAAATATCTGCAGGTGTCATGGGTTGGGATTCTATTATGAATGTTGTTTACATGGTTTGACACTTAAACTAAGAGTTTTCCATCTAGATCTTAAATGGCACTCAAAAGAAGGATTAAATTATGCATAAGCCCCAGAATAGTAGCTATTTCCAGCACACGTTTGCAGGGAAAAAATAAAATAATGTCCTTTAAACTGCTAATGATTTTTGGGTGATTTGAAGTCTGTGAAGACTAATTTTTTGAACAGAGAAGACTGTAAAATAGACTAAATGCTTTTTATTAAGAGCCTATCTATGTTGTGTATATGTACATATAATTTGATATTCTGAAATATAAAGAGCATGGCTATTAGTTATCAAGCCTTCTCATGTCAATAAGATTTAGACTGTTTTAAGAGTTTAAATTATAGGTATATTTAAATCTGCTTTCCTGCCATATTCATTACTGTACCATAGACAAAGTATTCTGTGATTAGATTTTTCAGCAGTACAGTAAATACACTAACATACTCAAAATCAGTATTTGTGGATAAATTTGTGGGTCAAAATATAAACTAGCTTTAGTCCTTACATGGATTATTGTAGCAGAACACTGTAAAATCTACATTTGTTTGCAGTTACAACTCGGTCACCTGTAATCGTGCCAAATAGTATGCATTTGTGACATTTAAAACTGGGTTGTAAAACTACAGCAGATCTGTGTTTAAAAAAACTCCTAAGTATCAGGTAAGTAGATACGCTATGTTAGGAAGCTACACACTGTAATGAAGCTGACAAATCTATTTTGAGTTAACTATAAAACTGTTGGTAGTCTTGGACTTTATCGTTTGTTTTTTGAGCTTATAGATACATTTAGTCATCATTTTCAATGAATCAAAATGTGCAACCTTAGAAAGTGGATGTATGTATGTGTCTGTCAAGGAAAACTTATCAACATAATTGTTCATCCACAAGATGGTTACTAAAATTGTCAGGAATTACTGGTTTGGGTCTCTGTATTGTAAAATATTTTAGAAAACAATAAAATCTGTTAATCTCTTAAATACACAGAATGCACCTCTTACTATTTCAATGTATGTGAAAATACTCTTATGAAGCAAATAGTCTGTGCATTTCATTGCAATTCATGGTGACAAAATCTGCATTGTCTAAAAGAGCCGAAAAGAGAAGTACGACATTAGTGACATTGTGCTGTTAACAAAAAAGGGGAGGTGCAGTACACAGGGGCTCTTGGCAAGGCATTCCAGCAAAATGTTTATGCAAGAAGAGGAGACCATGTCTTTTATGGGTATGCAAAATCTACTGTGATGCTGCTTTCTGTGGTATAGTCAAGTCTGATATAGCTTGGATTTTTTTTTTATAGTATCTGAATCTTTTCTGCCTTTTGTGAGAGTTTTCTTGTTGACTAGCAGTGATTAATGTAGTAGTGTTTGTGATGGCTAGCTGAAAGTTTTACCTCATCTGCCCCACCAATATTGCATCTTTTAATCTAAATAAAGTACTAGTTTTTTATGCTGGATGTCCAATTTGGTGAACGCACCATAGAATCCAAGTGGAGGGGACCAAGGGAGGTCTCTAGTCCAGTGTCCTATTTAAAGCACAGTCAACTCTGCATTCAGACCAGGTTGCTCAGGCCTTTGAGCAAGTCTGTGGAAAACTTCCAAAGACTGATTTCATAACCTCTCTGTTCAAACTGTTACAATGCTTAATTATAATATTTTTTCCCCATTTTATTTGCAGTTAGAACCTGCCTTATTGCAATTTATGACCATTGTCTGTCATTCTGCTGTGCTTGGATGGAGCCTGGCTCTGTCGTTTTAATGGCCTCCTTGTAGGTGCTGGAAGGCTGCTGTTGGGACCCCCAGACTAACCTCTCCTCCAGGCTGAACAAGCCCCATTCCCTCAGCCTCTCCTCACAGAGCAAGTGCTCCATCCCCCTGACGTCCCTCCACTGCACTTGCTCAAGGATCTTGTACTGAGTGCGGGTGGGGGGGGTGTCCAAAACTGGAGAAAGTCTTCCATCATACTGAGTAGCAGAAGCTAATGGAAAACTTATAAAACATTTAAAAAATAACAAAGTATTTTTAAGAAGTTATTTGACTGCTAACAAGTAAGCATAAACAATAGGCCATTTTAAGTGCTTGAAACTCTTGTTATACTTCATTTCAATGAGAACTTTGGGAAACAGCCTTGGATTTGGTCAAATGAAAATGACTAGTTTCATCCTCATTTTGAATGGACAGCTGTTTACCTTGCACAGATGAATTCACTGAGAATTTTGCTTTAAGAACATGGATCTTATCTCATTATCTAGTATATAGAGTTTGAATATACTCATTGTAGCCAAATTTAGAATGAGAGTGCAAGGGACTTTTGGAGGCTACCTAGCCCAGCCAGGGGACCCCAAAGCAGGTCCAGTTAGAGCAGGGTGTTCGGGGCTTGTCGAGCTGAGTCTTGAACATCTCCAAGGATGAAGAGTCCACTACCTCCCTGGGCAACCCGTTTTAGTCATTCATCACTTTCACCGTGAGGAATTTTTTTCCTTATATCTATCAGAATTTCTTGTGTTTCCTCTTGCACTTTGCTTGTGCACCTTTAAGAGTCTGGCACCATCTCCTGTACACTTTTCCATTAGGTAGCTTTAGCCTGCTGGCCACACTCTTGCTAATACAGCCTGGTGTGCTGTGGGCCACCTTTGCTGCAAGGACATGCTGCTGATTCATGCTGTTCACTCAGATCTGCAGGTCTTTTTCTGCAGAGCTTTTTTATCGTGTCAGCATCCAGCCTGTCCTGTTTAGATGGAGTAACTCTGTGCAGGTACAAGAAGCTACATTTGCCTTTGGTGTTCATGAGGTTCCTGTCTGCCTGTTTCTCAAGAGTTGGGCTCCCTCTGAGCAATGGCCCTCTATAGCCTCTCTAATCTGGTATCATCTGCAGGCTTATCGAGAGTGCCTTCTGTCCCATCATGCGGGTTATACAGACGTTAAGTAATATTGGCCCTAGTATCCATCCCACAGGATGTCAGTTGGGTTTTGTATGCCTAAGCTCAACCCTTTGAGCCTGACAATTCGGACAATTTTCTATTCAGTCTATTTAGTCACCAGTTTGGCTGTAAGGATGCTAAGGGAGGCTGTGTGAAAAGCCTTGCTGCAGTTAGTTAAAGTGAGTAATGAAGCCTGTTGAGCAACAGTAGAGAAATTTTCCTTTTAAGTTTATGCTGGGTTTAAGCAGCTATAATTCACTTTCACAGGATTAAACTTACAAGATATAAAAGGAGAATATGATGCTCAGAATGTAATTTCTCCCCATTTCGTCCCTTCTGTTTCCTTTAAAATTCTGAAGGGAAATAGTACGTTTCAAAACATACTAGAGTATCTTTGCTTGTACTGATTGAGCTACCTGAACATTGCTGTAACCTTGAGCATGTTTCAACCTTACAGCATGAAAGTACTTGCCATTTGCATAGTATTTCCTGAATGCTTTGAAAACATATAGTGCCTTGTTTCACAAAAGCTGTTGACTTTTTGATCTGGATATTTGCAGTGATCAATTAACAAATTAGCTGGTTTGTCTTTTTTTTTGTGTAATATTGATATTTATTTCCAGTAATTGATAACACTGATGTATTCGTCTAGTTAAAATAGAATAGCAAAAGAGTCTTTTCAGGAAAATAACAGGCTATTTTATTAGAGAAGGTGCAGAGGTTAGCAGTTCCTGATGCACAGTCCAAAGTAACATTAAAATTCCTCTTAATTTTTTGCTTCTGAGGCTGAGAGCTTGACAGCAAAATTTTTAACATATTTTCCCCAAACTGCCTCTTAATTTACTTGTAAGCTATAATACGAAAATATGTATATTTGCTATACACATACAAGATGCCAAAAACAAAGCTATACCCTCAGTGTAATAAACTAATCCATTGCTATTATTTCTTATTGAGATGTCTGTGAAGTTGGTCTGATGTACTAAAACTGTTCTCACCATGGCTGAGCTGATTTTTCTTTGTTCTAATGTCGTCTTTCTTCCAATTATGTCTTTATTCGTAACACTTGCAAAGCAAAAATTAAGGCAGACTTCATGATTGGGGATAAATAGAAATACTGAGGCTTCTGGTGGGAAATCAGAGTAGACAATAAATGAGATGGTTTTGTACTAATCTGATATTGGGTGATTTTTAAAATAGTATTTGTGTTAGCTATATATTATTGTAAAAGAAAGAAGAAAAGGGAGAGAATAGAGAATGGTATACTGAAGGCTGGATGTCCAGCAGCAACACCTCCTGTTCTCCTGGAATTTTTAAAAATAACTTTAAGGTTACATAATCATTTTCTTAATCTTTCTCCAGAGTTTCTTTCTGGTTTGGCAGAAAGTTGTTCATTCACCTCACAACAACAGGGAGCTTGCTAATTGTGGCTGAAAGCATACCTAGTGGTCAATTTGAAGAGCTGCAGATTCTGTTCCTGAAATGAGAGAATACCAGATAATCCTGCTTTTATTGGAATACTTTTACTTCTTCATTTTGTTTGAACTAAAACATAAACAGCAATTTCAGAACCTAAGAAGGGTTGTGTGGTAATTTCTGCGGTAGACAATACCTTCAGTGTTTGACACCAAGCAGTTTACCTGCTAGTGCTCAGTATGTATCATTATCAGCCTGCTTTACTTGTTTTCTCCTGTTAGAAATTCAGATTCCTGTGTGATACTATATTAATCCTTTAGCACAAAATTTCAAAAATACTTCAGGTGCTTCTTGAACCTTCCGTTCAGGGGAGGGTACCTACATACATCTGAAAGTTTTACTGAACACCTGTCCACATGTCAGAAGGTGTAACCTCTTCTCTAAGAATGACTACAGTAGGTCAGACGAGCTCTGTGCCAGTGGTATGTAGTGGGTGCCTTGGGAAGAGTGTAGGAACAGGACAACATATAGCGATACTTCAGCCATATTGTTTTTGGCTTTCAACAATTTATGTCTTTGGTCCTATGAAATAAGACAAATTTAATTCTTTCCTCATAATTTTGAAAATTCAGTTCACTGCTTTGGCAACAACTGAACACCACACTATTGCTCATACAGATCTAAATGAAGTTCAGAAAAGAGAACCTGTGATCAGTTCCAAAATGGGAACCAGTAATGTTCGTTCTTAGTAATAGCTAGTTCTGACCCCATTAGAGAGGTTCAGATTGTATTTTTATTTTGCATTTGACTTTGAAATTCCCTTGTTGCTTTATCTGGTCAATCAGAACTGTACAAGATCCTTTTGCAGCTGTTTTCCACTTCTGTGATCATAAGTAATTTCATATCAATAAACTGCCACCTTTCTACTTGCCCTTTTTGAAGATAAATATTCAAATCTACAAGTCCAAGCATGAATCCCCCTGGGGACACACTGGTAACCTCCCACTTTTTATTACTGTAGTCAGTAACTGATTTATTAAATGATCATTTCCTTTATTTCATGTCAATTTACTTTGGCTTTTATGAGGGACATTAGCATGAACTTTTTGAAAATCTACCTATTACCTCAGCTAGATCACCTTTTTGCATGACCCATGAAATCTCCAACCCTGTGAGGTAAACAACCATATCAGTTGTGAAGTACTATGATGATAGATATTTCTAGAACCCCTATGCAAGAAGACACTGAAATTCCATTGCCCTGGCATAGATGAAATGCTATCATGTGGCAAATGTAGGTGGGTTTTGCAATGGGATGCTACTTCCAGCTGTAGCTTTGCAAGTCCCTTGCATTGCTAATACAAACAGGCTTACTTAAGCACGACTGAGTATTGAGTGTGCAGAGGGGTTGTCTGTAAATTACAGTATAGTAACTTTCTGGCTTTGTTCTGGGCCATGTTGTTGAGGTGTAGACCACTTTCAAGAGCGGAAAGCTCCAAGAAACTTCACCTGTTTGAAGTGGTTATGCTTCTTGATGTTATCAGTACAAACAATGCATTAGTACTAAATAAAAATGTATTATTGATGTGTTGAACTGGTTTCAGTGTAGTTACTAAACTTTGTTTCCATATTGTGGGAGTAGGCATTTGGATGCTTGATCTTTCAGTTCTAGAGAAGAGATTTTCTGTATGGATTACTTGTACTGGAATGATACATGTCTGGGACTGTGTTGTGTCTTTGAGGATGTCATTTGCAGAGAGAGGCTGGCCTAAAACTTCTTGATCTACAACTGTCATGAGGCAACATATTTTCATTATGCACAATATACCTGTGAGCAATTTTGCTCAGTGTGACCAAGTTTTCCAAAGGACATCAAGCACAATTCGTACGTATCCTCTGGCTCTAAGGGAACCTTTGGCACTGGGAGGGTAATGAAGATCTAGCTAGCATGACCTGGGACTGCATCTATATTCTGTCATTTCTCAGCAGCGATGTGAGGAGAAAGCAAACAATGGGAGGCTTGACAATAACTGGAGAACAGCACTAATAGAATTTGAGAGAACTAAAAGCTTTGAAGGTTAGGAACGGCAGCAAATATTTTAGAGCTGTGAGACAGTAGATGGCCACTGAACCTGTAATTCCACACAACTCCATGCAGATGCAAGTGCCTGTCTCTGGTTATCAAATCAGCCAAAGGCCTAGAAAACAGACAGTTCTCGAGAGATCATCCTCAACGGTTATCCTTCTTTGTATTCACATGTCCTGGTGGGACTGTCTGGCAAGATCCAGGAGCTTGTTGTGGCATTTAGATAGGTGAGAGTAGGAGAAAGCATTGGAACAGGTTGCTTTGCCTATGATGCATCAGCTCACAGAGTAGCTCTGGCACTCAAAAATTGGGTATGACAGGGACAACCCATCCGTTTCAGGCCTAGCCTGGGTATGGAGAGAAAGGAGTATTAGCACAGAATCATTCAGGGAGGAAGGGCCTCAAGACATCTACTGAAAGTGGAGTCAACACTGAACTAGAAGCAGGTTGCTGAGGGCTTTGTCTGGTTGGGTCCTGAGAACCTCCGAGGACAGAGATTTCAGTTGCTCTGGGAAAACTGTTCCAATGTTTGATTCTCCTCATCATGAAATATTTTCTTCATATCAAATTGGAACTGTATTCTGGGTTGTTAGGAATAAGAGCCCTTGGGTTTTGATTTGTGAAACAGGCAACACCCAGTGTCATACTCTGGCATGCTGGCAATGAATTGCTCCGCATTTGCACCTGATTAGAGGGCTTGCAATACAGCCTGTTTAGGGAATGCTGTAGTTGCCAGGCATTTGTTTCTGAGGGTACACATACAGCAGTCTTCCTCCACATATATGTTTGTCAGACCAGCTGGCACGGAAGCAATTTTTAAATGGTTCTGTGTGCACTTGGAATAGAAATATGTGTATTTTGGACGTTCTTGGAAACCACTAGCAAGACATGACATTACTACACTAAGGCATAACTGGCAAAGCAGCAGTTGTGGTCCACTTTCCCACCATGGCTGCTGTTCTTTCTCTGTGCCTTCCCTCTTTCTGCAATGGGCTCAAACCACAAACTTGCTGAAGAACAAGAGGCCCACCTCTATTCCTTGGAAACATTCATCACCTTTCAGGGCTTATTCTGATAGTTTCCATTATTTAGAATCTAGTTTGCTTCTTCCCTGGGACTGGGCAAGGTCACCATTAGGGGGAGAATAGGATATGGAGGCTGTTTCCAAAATATCTTGAACAAATCAGCATTCTTTCTCATGGACAAGGAAAATGACAGCACAACATGCTGTGAATAATGGGACCAGGGAAAGAATCTGTGCTCCTTGGACAGTTTTTTGTGAAGATGAAAATCTGCTGAGGATTGAGGACATAAGCAATGTCAGACCAGGGGAGTCAGTCTTGTTCACAGTACTGGTCTGCTACTGGGTCTGGGTAAGAACCTGGATTGCATGTAACAGCTGCTCGCCAAAGTAGAGGACACTCCAGTGCCCAATCTACAGGCACCCTTGAAGGTAAGGGTGGTTTGGTTTTTTTGTTTGTTTGTTTGTTTACTCAACGTGCAGAGCAGCCAGTGAATTACAAGCACTGCCTTTTTGCTGATGGTGATGGACCAGCTCATGCCTTCCTTCTACTGTTACCTCCATTCGCTACACTACCTTTCCCCCGCACCTAGAGGCTGCTCTAAGATTGCCTCCAGGACCTGCTTACCTCCCTCAGGTTCATAAGCATGTGCTAAATATTTTTCTTCCATCTTGTCTAGAACTCATCTCCTAGCAATCCGCTGAGCTTGCAGTCTGCAACAGGAATCCGTCTAGTGCACACCCACATAGTTGAATTGTATGGCCTTAGGATAGGGGCGCTGTGTGAGACCAGATGGGGACAGTGCAGTGTGTTTCTGAAAGCTCTCAAGAGCTGATACACTTCTTAGTTCCTGGATGGAGACTTGTGAGCTGGGTGTGTGCAAGGTGGCTCTGAACAGCTAGCAGCTTTTTGACATCCCAACTCAGGGGCAGAGAGGTACCACTTCCTGAAATAGGAGGCCAGCAAAAGACAGAAGAACCAGCCCCCCTATGGTGTTACTGGCCTGTGCTTCCCAAAGATATACTTTGGGTCTCTTCGGCTGCTGCAGTGGCAGGAGCTAGCTGCCTTTGTGTGTCATTGCCTCGGGAGGCAGCAGTGCAGCTGGGGAAAGTATGGGATGATAAGATCACCCTTTTCTAGGATTATGTCAGACAGATCAATCTTCAGGATGACCTTGTTTTTCTGATGTTAGTTGTTCCAAGATTGTACTCCTCCTGCTTTTTTTAACAGTACTTACAAAGCTGATGTAATGGACTCTCTTTTTCCTTTGTGGAAATTTCTTGGCGAGTCTTTCTCCATGCGAGGCCAGCGGCCGTAGGCTGGGATGGCAATCCTCACGCAGTCAGATGGGATTTGGCAAGTATCTCTGGGGGGGAGTGCACTGTAGGGAGCACCTATGACTACACGGGCAACATCTTCCTGAGATGCAAGCTTCACTTTGTAACAGGAGGTATCTTGCTAGGCATTTTTGATCCCAAGTGATTGTGAAGGGAAGTGATTATATTTGTTGGCATGGAATACGCAACAACTTCTGCTTCTACAGGCTCAGATGTTTTAAGTCTAGTCCCAATGTTACTTGGCTATTGGTAAGTATGGATTTTTGGACTGCTATCCTATATTTTGATCAGGCCCTCTACCTGTGATAGTGCCAGACTGAACAAAGTTAATCTGGAGTAAAGAGGTTGCTGGCCTGCTGCCAGCAAATGTCCACACTCTGAAAAGAAGAATAAAATGTTCATGCATTCAGCTACCTGTCAGGATAACTAGTGACTGACTCCTAGTGATCATAGTGATCAGCAAGCCACTGCAGGGCCAGGGCGTGCCTCTGAGCCACAACTGCCGAGGGCCCAGCGCGGGGACAGCAGGCAGCATATGCTCCAGCAGAAATCCCTGAACCAGCGCTCAAGACTGTGCTCGCCGTGTGCCTGCCTCATGCAGCGTGGCCAGAACTGAGGCAGTAACGGGTCTCATCATCCTGAACTACTTCCCCACCGACGGGTAAGAACTGGAGGTTGCTAGCTTCTATGGGAGACAGTGAAACCTCTTGTATTTGAGGCACTGAAGGTGATGCGGGTTTGAGGCCGAGGGGCTAAAGGTAGTTTTTCATGCAAAGCCTTGAATGTGACTATTTAGATAGTGAGATAACTCAATCTATGGGCCTGTTTTTAACAGAAGGTTAGAGCAGACAATCTCTGGAGGTCCCTTCCAACCTAGACATTTCTGAAAGAAAATGACAGAACTATAGAAATTTTGTCTAAACTCTTTTTTCCATATATGGATAACTATGCAGTCTTACCTGTCTATGTCACAAGAGTAAGGGAGAAGGGGATACAGCCTTGTGAGCCTTGATGGTCTCTGAAGAAGAGTGCTAAGATGCCAAGCTCTGAAGATCCTACCATGGATCATCTTACCGCTGCTGAGCTGAGTTCTGCAGAGCCACAAAGTTGTCTTTGTGCTGTTTTGCGAGGGCCACCCTTAAGGACTTGGTACCTTGAGTTCAGTGCTGGCCACGAGGGACCTGGAGTGGCTCCCGCAGGGCCTCTGCAGCATCCTGGCCAGTGTTCCAACAAAAGGGCTCATGAGTCTGGCATCTCTTGGCTTTGCTGAGTGAGCTTCATGCCCCAACTGATAATCCTGTAAGGTGGAGTGTGAGGCAGAGGTGACAGAAGCTCTCTGTGTGCAACCAAATTCAGTGCAGCGTGGTTCAGGCACTCAAGGTTTTTGAAGTATTTTTATTCTGTTTCCTGTTCTGAGAGGCTTTATGATTTCAGATTTATGAGCTGAACATGCTGCTTTCAAAAGCAATTAAAACCTGTTGTCTTTTTGTTCTGCTGGTTTTGCACTGACTCATTTGTCCCCGGCTGTGTACTTTAAGGCTAGTGAGAAGACGGAACAATGGTTTTAACTAAAATTTTTACAGAGCGCTTGCAACCTACTTGTTGAGTCCAAGAGCAGAAACAGGTCTATTCACAGGCATAATAACGTGCTTTATCACCTGTCTT
>NW_009200579.1:0-14385 GCF_000690835.1 Fulmarus glacialis
TTGAAGGCGGGGGCCGCGGTACTGATCGCCGGAGCCCTCCTGCTCCTGGCCGGGGCTATCGGCGCCTTCTACTTCTGGAAAGCCACCGAGCGGCAGGTGAGCCGGGAAGCACATCCTCGCACCGAGCAGGGTTTTAGTTTGAGCTGGTTGCACGTAAGGAGAGGCACGGGCTGGAAACTCTTCTTGCGAGGTCGATAAAGAGGTCTTTAAGCAGATCTTTATTTTTTTCCATGCTTTCAAAAAAAAAAAACACCAACAACTAAAAAACAAACCCATAATCATCATCTTTACTGGCTGTTTGGATGGAGACTCCTGGAAGGACATTTCTTAATGAACATGAAACGTATCTTTGAGAGCACAGATGCTACATTGATTTCTGCTCGCAAATCCTCAGCAAACTCAAACCCCAACAAGTCCCTGGGGATTCACATCCTGGGCAAACTCCAGCTCCCAGGACAAAAAAAGCATTGAAACGTGTAAATTGCTTTTCCACATCATGCACATTCTTGGTCCAGCTTCTACCTGGACCCTCAAATATGTAATGCTATATTTAACCCATTAATAGGCACCATTATTTCAGTCTGGTGGTTTGTATGGTTGTGCATACACATAGGCATTTATGGTTAGCAGCTGTGGAACAGTTTTTAAAGTCATGTAAGTTTTATTATTTACATTTTCTGAGGTACATGAAAGATCCTGTATGCAAAGAACAAAACTGAGAAGCTGCTGATCAGTTTAAGAACCAAACTTCAGAGCATTAGAACATGTTTATATATTAACTTTTCTTTCTGTTTACATAAGATTTTGGTTTAAAACATATTTTGAAACATGATGGTGCGCATTTGAACGTGCAGTTAGTATCTTTGAGTTTACTTTGGAAGAAGTTTTGTACTGCCTCCAGCCACGCGCCAGTCCCCGTAAAGGAGAGCCTTGTGCGAATCCCAGCAGCCAGAGCAGAGATACACCCGCGCACATAGGGATAATTCAGATAATCAGAAAGAAAGTACAAGGTTTTACGCCAAAAAGACAGGGGACGTTGCTGACCTCCAGGACGCGCTGTAAGAGCCATCTGCTTCTCTCGGCTTTTGAGAAGGGAGAGGGACGCGAATGGGTAGGCAGGCAGGGAGGGGGTACGGCGCGTGCAGCTCTGAGCGGGTGGGTACATTTGCAGAGTACAGGACAAAGCTTCCCTTTTTTTATTGCTCCCATCATCTAAATTCTGCTTTGCAAAAATATGTCACATTCATAGTTGTCATTAAGCTTTGAAGTTCATCTCCAGGTGAAGACACTGGGAAAGCTTAGAGTTGTTTTTCCAAGCTGCCTTCAAACTCAGAAAGCTACATTTCACTTCCAAATGTTTAGGAAGCAACTGTAAAAATTATATTTAAGGTCATTCATAAAAAAAATGAAGACAATTTTTTCATTATTATTTTTATTTTAAATCTTTAAATTCTCCCATAACTGACAGGGAGAACTCAACTCTAACTCAGCCACTAGCAGGGAAGACCATGTACTTTGGTCTGGTTTCCTGGACCATGTCCAACAGGAGTCCTAGACAGTGGAGAATATGGGACTGAATCTGTATAACTGAGGAACCATAAATCTTTAGCACCACAGACTTTCCTGAGCGAAGGTGAGAAGAAATTTGTCTCTAGCTGTCAGTGTAAATTTTTCATTAAAATGCTGTAAGGCTTTTTTAAGACCAAAAGTAAACTGCTTGTGCAGCACTTTTAGCAGAAGTGCACAAGAGCACCGAAACCCCCCTCCACAGATTGTGGTCCTCCAGCAAATAGAAACCAGGCTGCAGCTTTCCTCATTGAAAATAGGATAAGAGCAAATATGCTGACAAGGAAAATACGAGTCTATACAACTTCACATCCAATTTAAACAAAGTTCACATCCATTACAAGCTGAAAAACATGTTCATATTCAAGAGGAACTCGCTTCCCTGTGCCTCAGCAGAACATCCCAGGAGATAAATAGGGGTTGGCCTCCTATGGAGTAGGATGTTCGCTCCTGCTCTCCTTTGGGAATCATGCCAGCATAAGAAGCGATTCCTAAGATATGACCTAGAAGAAGGTTTTTAAGTCTGAGCGAGCCTGGATGCAGACTCATCCCACACTGCTTTTGACGTAAAACTGTCAGTACTAATAGATCTATGTGCAGCCCCTGAGGTCCCGGAGGAGGCACCTCAGGAGGTCCCTAGTCCTACCTGCTGCTCAGAGCAGGTTGCTCAGGGCTTTATCCAGTTGGGCCTTGAAAATCTTCAAGGATGGAGCCTGCTCAACCCCTCTGGGCAACCTGCTTCACTGCCGGCCTGTCCCAATGGTGAAGTGTTGCAGTAGGGTGGTGTTGGTTGTTGAAGGGTTGTCAAATGCCTACAGAAATAAAAGTTTGGAGCTGAATAGGGATGCAACAGTCAGATTGACCCATCACCTGGTGTAGGAGGAAGGCAATAAGCAATTACTGATGTGTGCTATGGCTCTTTTATCGGTTCCAGGTGTACAATGTTCACTATACTATGAGCATTAATGGAAAAGTGCAAGACGGATCGATGGAAATAGATGCTGGAAACAACCTAGAGACATTCAAAACAGGAAGCGGAAGTGAAGAGGCTGTTGAAGTTCATGATTTTCAGATTGTAAGTACCTCCACCCTTGTCTTTCATGTAACATGCTCCAGCGCTGGACTCTAAGGATACCCTGCCCTGCCCCAACTTCTCTGCCCCAGTGGTCTCAGGTTCCAGCCTCCCACTATCCACACAAGCATCCATGCTCTCCCAGCTTGCTTTCACAGCGAGCCGGGCAGTTTCCTCCAAAACAAAGTCTAAGTGCCTTTTGGGGACAGGTCATGCCAGGTCCCACTCCGGGAAGCAGTTCGGATTAGGCTGCATCAGATTTGGCTCCACGTAACACTTTGCATTTTCAAACCATTGAACAGAGCTACAACATGTGCACTTGCCGTTCTTGCTAGAAGAATGTTCTTGCAGGCTGTGACACAGCCCCTGCATGATTTCATGTGATTTGAACTGGAAAAACTACCTCCCCCTCCCCAAAACATCACCGGTTTAGGAGCATAGGGTCAACACATTAAGCAAAGTAGACACAAAAGAAAGACCACTATACAGCGCTGGACCCGGACAGCTTGCTCTGCCCTGAGATCAAGGATGGGAGCTGCTCTCCACGGCTTGGCCTGGGTTCGTCCCCAGGGGAGAGGATGGAGGCATTTAGCATAGCTTATGCACCCGTGCACCAAACGCACAGTGCTGGGCCGCTTGGGCTGACAGCAAACACATTTGGGTACCCCAGCAACTTGGCTGTGGCTGCTCCGCACAGAGCCTGGACTAACAGATGCCGAATCTCAGCAGAGCTCAACAGCTCGGATAGAGATGTTCACTTACATGTACCACCTCTGAGCTACTAAAGGCACATCTATGTGATGTTGCAGAAACCTATTTACAGGGCCCAGATCCTGCAATTAATGTTCTCAGGTGTAAAACACTCAACTTCAGAGCTAAGTCCTCTGTAAGTCAAAGCAGCATCTAAAATAAAGGTGCTGCTGCCAGGAAGACTTGCCCAGGGCTTCTGGAGCAGCCATCTTCCCCTTGCTGAGGTGAGGACTAAAGGCACATCTATGTGATGTTGCAGAAACCTATTTACAGGGCCCAGATCCTGCAATTAATGTTCTCAGGTGTAAAACACTCAACTTCAGAGCTAAGTCCTCTGTAAGTCAAAGCAGCATCTAAAATAAAGGTGCTGCTGCCAGGAAGACTTGCCCAGGGCTTCTGGAGCAGCCATCTTCCCCTTGCTGAGGTGAGGAAAGGTGAGGAAATTCAGCTCCTTGGCTTCTCAGCAAGTACAAATAAATCCACGCCAGGACACCCAGGACCCTGACTTTCCCAACAGCTGCGGTTCAAACTTAACATCACCATAGCAACATTATTAGCAGGTGAATAAGAGCACCCACAGCAAGCTCTTCTCATTTGCCTTCACCATTCCACATCTGCACAAAAGCACCAGCCCACTGGAGAGATGCTGAATTCACATTGCCTCCATGCATGCTGCTGGTAAGCTACTGCCTGTCGCAACCGCGTCAGAAACCAGCTCCCAACACCAACCAGCTAAAGGGACCTCTCAGGTCCTAATTACAGCGGGTCAGGGACAGGCTCAGCGAGAGCAAAGGTATCTGCCAGTTGGGTTTTTAGCCAAGAATGCACATAAGGAGAAAGAAATTGAAGAGATGTGCTTCCAACAGCCAAGTATTTACATTAGCAGCTTTGGATTGACTGGCTCCGCTCCAACGATTGCATGGTCAGTGAAGACTTGGATTTGGCAATATTAGGATGCTCCTAGCACACTCGGTGCACCACAAAGTCTCATTCCCTTGTGCACTCATCCCTGCATAACCATCCCCTCTCTCTCACTGGTTTAGAATTAGTCATTTTGTTTTGATGGGTGTCTGTCCAACTGTACAGGACTTGCAGGCACATGGGATGAGACTCAGGTGCCTCAGTACCATCCATCTCAAGCTGCACGAGATGCCTAAGGCATCTATGATGCCCATACGAGGCAGGTGAGAGGGGTCATGATGACACTCATGCCCCCCTGTCCTGGCAGCTAGAAGCTAGGCAGAAAACCAGCACACCTCAAATGGTGGTTGAATGGAGTTTGTGCAACCCTATGGAAAACAGACATTTTGCCATCTACAATGAGGTATCTAAACTCATAATGTAAAAGAGAGCTCTTTTATGGGTACCCAAAAACCTACAGCAGAAACAGAAACTACAGACAAGCTTCCCCTGCCCAAATGTTGGTGCCCAAGGCGCTGGCACACAGCTGGCAGATACGACCCTGGACTTGCAGGAGACCTGCAGCCCTCTGGAGCTGCTGGCATACCCTTCTCTTGCTTAAAACTAGACATCCATGTTTAAGCAATTGCATTCACCCTCATAGGCCAGATGAAGGAAGTCCCACTCACAGATTTCTGCACCAAATTCCCTGTCACAAGCTTCCCCTTGATGTCACAGCCACTTACGTGTATAAATTGGACCGAGCTGCCCCCTAATTTTGTAGGTCTGTGTCATAAGGGTACCGCACCGCCAGCAAATACAATTTCAAGGCTGCCTACATTAGGTGCTAAGTTACGGTTCAAATCGTGTCAACTAATTCCTTACAGAGCTACTTCAAGTAGCCCACAGCGGGCATGGAAGCACTTACATAAAACACCCCCATCTTTCAGAAATCGAGCAAAAATTTCTAGACCCATTTGACCAAAACTGCAACTCTAAAATGATGAGAAAAGAGTGTTTTATGACATCTGTTTTTAAATAAGATTCAACCTTCAGACTAAAAATTCAGTGGCAATTTTAGCAGAGCTCGAGCGCTTTCTTGGGGGCGGTGGGGAGCTGGAGGGCTCCGCACAACCCCCTGCCTTCTGCTTTTGCAGGGCGTAACTGGAATACGTTTTGCTGAAGGAGAAAAGTGTTACATCAAAGCTCAGCCAAAAGCTCACGTCCCCAAAGTTGATGCTATGACTAAAGCAAGCCTCTCATCTGAGCTGGTAAGGGGTAATTTACCTATTTTTTTTTAAAACAAATCTTTGTATGGAGAGGCACTTAAAGGGGTATTTAAATACAAATAAAAATGACATACGAAAACCACTGAAGAAGTGATAGAATCATAGAATGGTTTGGGTTGGAAGGGACCTTTAAAGTCATCTAGTCCAACCCCCCTGCAATGAGAGCAGTCATCTGTGGAGAGTTGAGAGTTCATGGACCTATTGCAAGGGGTCCCTGAAAGGTAAGAAAAGCAAGATTGGTGTCAGAGATTACTTATTACGCGGCGTCCAGGGGCATGGTGGGAGCCTGCAGACTGGGGAGTGAGGGAAGCCGTAGATCTAGCAGATCCATAGGAGACCTCAATGACAAGCATATCTGCCTGCGATTAGGCTGTGCACGAGGCTGGAAGGGAGAGCAGGGAAGAAGGAGCTGCTTTAGTCAGTGCAAAGAGGGATCGTGGTAGATTCCAGGAGTGTTCCATCAACACTCTTGAGCAGAAGCAGGGAGTCCATCACTCAAGTCCTCTGAAATAGTCAATAAAGGGGAATTGTGAAAAACATTATTGCAAAAATTCAGCTAACTCAGAAGAAATAATAGTTAAAAAAACTAAGAATTTGCCTTCTTAGACAGCATTAAACTTCATTGTAGGACATCGTGTTAACTAAATTTCATGGAATCTGCATCGCAACCGCTACAAAAGCGGCAGTTCTCACCCAGATACCACCAAAACCTCTCCTTACCTCACAGTTGTAAAAAAGCCTATTGCTTTAGGTGCACAAAGCCCAAGTTTCCCAGAGCTCAGACCCCCAAACCCATCGCTCACACAGGAGTGGCTCCGGTGACTTGAGTACGGCCGAGCCTGGATGCTGGCGGGGGCTCAGCCACCGGTAGGAGAGCACAGGAGATCCACAACCCCGTTCCCTCGGTTTGCTCCGCTCCCGAGAAAATAAAAGGAGATACAATTAGCTGGGAGAGAGGCACCGATAAGGCTGCACCTACCTGCAACGCTGCTGTGATTACTGAACATCTACTTTAAAATGAAGGGAAAAAAGGTCTCTAAATCCAGTCAGCAAGGCACCAGCGATGTTACAAAGGCCCCTGAGGTTGGTGGGATTTTCCCTGTGATGGGGAAGAGATCTTGCCCAAATTCCAGGCAGAGACCTAGATCTTTCCCACCTTGCCTTATTTTAAAGGCAGGCTGGGCTTCTTGGCTTCATTAGCACTATTGCCTGAAGTCAAGGTTTCAATTTTTCATCTTTTTATAAGAATAAAGTCACAGCCCTGAAGACATTATCCTAAAATAGTCAAAAAGTTATTTCTAATCTTCTACCTGGCTACAGCAAACCTCTTTCCTTGTCCTGTTTTCTGTGCATCTTCTCCGAAGATGCATCACCTACACAACCGCTGCAATAAATCGTAGGCACCGAGGCCAAAACAGCTGATTTAGTGCTACCGTTGGGATATTAACCTTTCCCTGTTGCTCAATTTTCCAGGTTAGATGTACGACGGGAATGGCAAAGTAGTATTTATTTTTCTAGTGCGAGTCCTCTCTCTGATACGCACGTATTTAGGAGAAAGCATGCGTATGCCATTTTCTTACAACACATATCATAACCAACAGTGCCTATAAAAATGGTTGATTAAAATAAGCTTTTATAGATACCCAAACTCTGCCTGCTCACAAGTCAGAATCATCTCAAACAGAAACAAAGGATATTTTTATTTCTGTTTTCAGAAATAGATTCAGATCTTTCTGATGCTGATAAAAGCTTAAGTGGGAGAATATAAACAAAGAGCACTTCTCACTAGACAGATTGGATAGTGAACTTAAATGACTTGAGACCTAAAAAAGAAATCAATAAACACGTTAAAGGAACAGCAACTCAACGGAATAAATTGTTCTAGTCAGTTATACAACAAGTTTTGATGACTTTTATGGAAGCAATTTAGAATTTTAACTTTGAAATTATACTGGTTTTCATGATTCACAAGTTGGTTTTCTTTTAATATTTCACTGTTGCTACAAAATACTTACACATTTTATGTAAAATAATACTTTGAACTAACAACTTTAAAGAATCAATCACTGGCATTTTACTACATTACTTTGAAGACACGAACCAAAAACCTGCAGGGTACACTTCAAAAAGGCAGGCTCCTTTAACTCGCACTTCAAACTTTTGGTCAATTGAATTGCTTTTACCAAACGGGACCTTTAATCAGACCGATCACGTTGACTTAAAACTGGAAGCTGGAGCAGTTCTCAAGCTATAATCCTCTCTAAAACTTTTGCACAGGGTTTTTTCTCCCCCTGTTGTAAATATAGTTATCTCTTGGGAGTACATCAAATGAGAATGGGGCACGATAAAAGATTAGGGTCTTGTTTTAGCTGGCGTATTTCATTGCTGCTCTGCTGAAGGTGGTAAATCTTCACAGTTTCTACTACCTGAAAATCTGGCGCTTTGGGCTGAAAGATCTCCGACACCTAGGCCTTGTACATGGGGCAAAAGCCTTCCGAGAGAGAGACGGGTGAAATCTTAGCCCCAGGAAAGCTGACAGAAGTTGTGTCATTTATTTCAGCGGTGGCAACCTTTTCTCAGGCTTTGGCTCAGTACAATCGATTCACGTTCATGAAATACAAGGCTGCTCGGATTTAGCTGCAGCAGATGATTATACGGTTTGATGCTCAAGAATTAATAGCAAGCAGGCACATGACTGTTCACTGAGCTAGCAAAGGATTTATGCTCTTCTATTTGCAGGAAGATGAAATCATGCCTGTGAGATTTGACGAAAACTCCCTTATCTGGGTGGCTGCAGATGAGCCTATCAAGCATAACAGTTTCCTAAGCCCCAAAATTTTAGAGCTTTGCGGGGATCTTCCAATTTTCTGGCTTCGACCAACGTATCCCAAAGGTAACACTTCTTGTTTTGAAAAGTAGGTTATCCCTCCCTTCATCTAAACACCTTCCCCCAAGTCAGGTTTGCCACCGAGACTTGCACATCGGGGAAACCAGGATCCTTTCCTCCCTTGCCCAGCCTGTCTTCCCAAGCCCTCGTGGGTTGGTGCTGAGATTGTGGGTTTGGAGTTCATCCACACTTACCTAGACATTTGGTCTTCCACACCTGCATTTCCTCAGACAATTTATACAGCCAACGTAAGTGACTTATTATGAGATGAAGCATTGCCAGAGAGGTCAGCCTCCTTGTAGGACAAGACAATAGCTTAAACTAGCCTCCAAAATTTTTAGGTAGCTGACACCAGGTAGCAGGAATACCATACCTCGCCAATAGTTGGGGAATATCAAGCTCCTGATCTGGGACCATAACCTGTCCTTTTTCCCACCTTGCTCCTCCAGAGGATTTCACTGTAGTGGAGGGACAAGATACTTTAGCTAGGCAACTCGTAGATGAAGTTTACGAGGTCCTGGAGGCAGTCCTAGAACTGAAGTACTCCTGTCACCCACAGCCAAGCTTAGCAAGCGTGTTTGGGAGTCAGCAGGGAGATGGCAACTTCTCCACGTAACTTCCAGGCCTGGGAGGAGAGAAGGCGGCTTGAAACGATTAACTCCTCCTTGGTCCAGTTAATATTACAGCACTAAAAGAGGAAAAAAAAAAATAGATTTTAGAGCACCTGCAGATCCAAACTGCCAATATTTTCCACTTTTCTCATGAGCTTTTGCATCCCACTGGGCAACAAAAAAGCATTATCAAAGCAGTCCAGAAGCCGTTTCCACCAGGTTCACCAGCTGCCCTTGGGAGCAGGGCACCAGTCTGTCACAAAAGCACTTTAAAAAAAAATTAGATGTGTATGACTGGTCTTGCTAGTGCTTGCAACTGCTGCCAAGTTAACATCAGTGATGACACAGTGGGTCAAAAAGCACCTCCTCACACCCGTTTTGCTTCAAGGGGAGGAAGCGGCGTGAAAAAGGCAATCTCACACCCCTTTGGACTGATACTGGCTGCAGATACAACACAGGAAGGCAAGCAGCTCCCATGGGGATGCTCATCAAGTCTGCCACCACACAGTTTCATCTTCCCATCTGCCTCCCCGCGCTTTTTTAATATTTAAAGAAATCACTGAAACCTTAGATAATGTGTGGATAAATACAAGGACACACTGAAGATAAGATTATCCTCCCATGATTATTTCTTCAGATAACCAAAGGAGAGAAATGAAGAGAAACAAACGCCAATCAGAATCAAACTTTGATACGGAAGACTTGGAAGCTGCTACTGAAGAAGTAAATACCAGGTTGCACACCGCACAGCTGACTCAAGAGCTTGATCGCCAATCTAATGAAACCAGGCCAATGGGACAAGAAACTGATCAAACACTTAATCCGGACAACCCATATAATGTAAGTATTTGCACTGTAATCTTCTTTCAGAGCCCGAGACTGGTGTAGACAGGTAATACTGGTGATGTGGGGTTTGTCTTTTTTTTTTTTTCTTCAATTTGCGCAGTCTTTGCCTGTTTAGCTTTTCTCCAAAGTTACAGACTTGTAAAACACCTAAGAAGTTCAAAAAAGTCTTCCCTCGTCCTCTTCTCCCTCCCTCCCCCCAGTTTTCATTAGACTTCAGTCTGAAACAAGCACAAGTGCTTGAGGTGGCACGATTAAGGCAAGTTGATGCCAAGGTGCTTTTCAGAGTTCAGGTCCATATGGAAGCAACACTAGAGAGATCCAACAAGCATAGCACCATCTGAAAACAAACCAAAGCTGCTCTTGATCAGACAGCTGATCCCCATCATTTACTGACAATGTAAAGAGAGAGTCCAGTAGCTAAAAACCTACTTTGCCCTCAAATAGAAATTAGTATCAGGAGTGACTACTACAGAGGAAAGCAGTAGTAGTGTCTGTTTGCAAAGAGATGAGGGTTAGGCCAAGTCTGTTTTCTCAGCCTCTTTGCTATCAGAGTAAATGGCCCTAGTCTAGCAAGCAAGTCACAAGAGGAGAACCTGTTTAGAGACAGGAACAGTGGGTGGAGGATGAGCATCGCAAAACTTGTTCTCGCTCTTCGAGACGAAGCAGCCCACAGAAAGAGCACAGGAGCCGCCCCGCTGTGTCCCAACACCTCTGCCGCGCCGCAGGAGGACTGACTGTACAGTAGGCACCTTCCAGTCTACTGCACCAGCGCCAGACAATTTACACCCACCATTTGGTACAGCAGGAGTAAGTCATTTTAATACAACAGTGTCACAAGATAAATGCCTCCTGCTTTGGAAATAAGTCCCAGCTTTGACTTGACATTTATGCAACAGCAGGAGATCATTATACTGTGACAGCATTCTGCCGAGTTGACATCCCTTAATTAAACTTAATCACTCCAAATAAAGTGGATCTAAATCGACTCTCTCACGAGGTCAGTAAAACAGCAGCGGCGCTGGAATGTAACTTCTCCTCACAGCTACTAACGTGACCACATCCATGGGGTCTGAGCTGCCCTGTCTCCGGAGGACAGCGGCAGAACTACTGCCACAGGTCCGTTCTTCCAGGCAGAGAGCCCCTGGGCCAAATGGAGAACGTCCCGTCAGATACGGTCGCCAGGCTTCCCTGAGCCTGCAGGGCGGGATTCACCTTCACTCACTGTTATTGCGTAGATGCCTATATCCAAGCTTTTTTTAGAGACCAATTCATTCGATTCAAAAGGACCATTAATTATACTGTAGGTCTTTCCTCTAGGATGAAGTGAATCCTCCCCTAGAGCTATTTCTCTTCACCCACTATGAGGGGAGTCTGGACGATGAGCTCAGGTGTAGAAGTTCACACTGCAGGTATCTGAATTCAAGGGTGATGAATCCTGCCCAAGGAAATGACACCCTCCCTGCTCTCAGGGCTGGGAATGGGTCGCTGGGGGCCCGAACGACACCGAGCTGTCACTAGCGTCCTGTACAAGCCCAGACAAGAGATGACACGTTTTCTGTGCCTCACGTTTTCGGTGTGCTGCTGGTTTTCTGAATGAAAAAAGCTCAGGTAAAAAGCTAAGTGTTACTCCGGCATTTGCTCTTTGCTGCTGCTTTTCTTGAAATAACACCAATGGGAAAAGAACAAATGAGTTTCAAAAAGCAGAATATCCAAGTTACTTTTTTCCCAGAAAGGAGGAAAAGGAATTTTGAAGGCTGAAGGCAGTAGCAAGAGCCCGCTTTTACATATTTTATGCATGCCTTGCTCCATGTAACTCCTTACTGTCAGATAGAGAACAAGCAGAATTCTCACTGTCCTTAATGCACCTAAGTGTGGCAGAGGGGAAAAAAAAGCAGACTGAAAGACAAGGGGGAAATATTCAGAAAACTCCAGGGTAATAGCTTATTGAATAGTTTCCTGGGAATCCTGTAAAAAGCATTAAAGTACAAAAATTAAACCAAAACATTAAAAACACAGCATACATTTCAGACATTGTAATCTACATAAAAGACCTGGATAACCATCTTGAAATCTCTTCCATTACTAATATTTAAAACTTGGGAGTTTACTGCTGCTGGATCTTTTGCAAGGATTGTAGAAGAAAAATGAAGTTGGAGCTCCCTGTTGTTTCTTTCCATTTTACACGGATAATTGCACCAATTCTACACTTCTACCAAATAGAGCAAGACATAAGAAAAAATTTTCAAAAAAAACGCAAGATTCACAGGTCAGTCAGTGGGAGTTCTGTTAACTTCAACAGGACCAAGATTTCAGTTGTTACCCTTTGCAGGGTTAACATGACCATCAGTATATTCTACGTTCTTTGAGAATGAGGGCATCGGGATGACATTTAATATTTTACATTTCAGCAACTGGAAGGTGAAGGGATGGCTTTTGACCCCATGCTGGATCACCTAGGCGTGTGCTGCATTGAATGCAGACGAAGTTACACACAGTGCCAGAGAATTTGCGAGCCTCTCATGGGCTACTACCCATGGCCTTACAACTACCAAGGCTGTCGTACCGCTTGCCGAATCATCATGCCCTGCAGCTGGTGGGTGGCTCGTATCATGGGTGTTGTGTGAGAAAAAGCAATCAGAGCCTTGACAAAATAAGTAGGAATACAATGACGACAAACTGGTAAAAGACTACAACCAAAGCAGCAGTGCCGATCCTGGCTTTTAAATCAAAGTGTGTGTTAACTGCACCAAAAGCAAGGTCAGATATTCTAACTGTAAATAAAAATCTTAAGTTAATATTCCATTAGCTTTACAAATGACAAGAGTATACTAGCACTTACTGAATTCAAAAACTAAGACATCCCCCAAAAAAAGACAACATTAAACTTTGCTCGCAAACTGGTTTAGCAGTCCAGAAGCTTGCTCATAAACCCAAATTCAGCCTTTCATAACAAAACCCTCTCTCCGAGCTAGCTGTGAAAATTTACGTCCAATTAGGCAACTAGCTTAACTTGTACACTTGGGAATACCTTTCATCCATGTAGCTTACTTAAATAAATCACAAGTAAGTTGCTCCCCGTTGCTGTTCATACTGAGTTGCCAGGTCATTATGAATGGTTATAAACCAATTACAGCATACCTTTCCCACAAAGCTGCTCCGGGGGACACGGGAAAGCGCACATTGTGCTAAATTGGAAACAAATGGCAGGAAAACGGGCTGCGGAAGGGAATGTGCGTGGCCGCAGAATCAAAACCCTTCACACATCCCAACATCAAAGAAGCCCCAGCATCAAGAATCTTGTATCCATGATACCACTGTAGTGTCTAACAAGTATCTGCTATCCAGCTACTACAGCAAAAGTATTTACATGCAGTTGCAGACCAAAGAGTCTCAAGACCCTTCAGAATCTACAACAGCCACTGTATTTATAAATCCTTGAACTAGACACTTTTGACACAAGATTACAACCCCTCTTTATTCCACATGGATAGCAGCCATTCATGCTAGTTCCTTTAGCTTCGCTGAAGCTAACCTCCATTCCCCGCAACAGAAACTGCTTACCAGTAAGGAGGGAAAAAAAAAAAAGGAGGGGCAGTTTCTAACCTCACCCTTTTTGCTTAGGCAAACTTTGCAATTATTGGGATTGATCCAATTACATATTAAATCTCTAAGGAAGGTACTAAGCTGAAACACTCACAAAGATGGAATGACTTAGGATTTCTAGCCTTGAAAAACAAAGATACAGGTATTACACTGACTTCATCCATACTATACATCTTGAGAGCCATCTACATGGGCTTTATAAACAGAATGGTCCAATTTTTCTTAAAGTTCACTTTCTGGAGCATTCATTTTTGTGACTAAACAGCTCTTGAGATATTGCGAGCCTGGTAATGTTATTAACACTGCGTGACACACAGAAAAGAGGAATTAATTTGACATAATCGTGGCTTAAAGAAAATAAAGACAACCTGATGTGGAATGCTAAACTGCATATCTAAAAAGCAAAGTGTTAAATGAGAATAAGATGAGAATAGAATTCAGTATTTTGTTCTACTGTAGCTTTTTTTAATATAAGCTTCACCTTCCCTTAATCTGAAGAACAGACTCGCTTTGAAATATTTAAATTAAAACTTCTTAAAGTGCAATTTCAAGCCTGTTAAATTTGAGTTTTTCTGCTTTTTAAAATGAAAATGACCTCAATCATTACATTGTTTCAGAAGTACGTCATTGATATGCTTAGAAAAGTCGGTTTTCCTTTTTTTTTTTCTGTAGATTAAACAAATATGTTAAAAAATGGCAATCGCTTTCTGTGCTTTTTTCAATGTAGCAAGTGTAAGAGTACATTTACATACATGTTCAAGAACTGTCTGGAGAGGAAAACAAGGGGATCAGCAAGTGAAACTTTGCCACTGAAGGCAAAGAGATGGACGAGGCAACGATCTGGACGAGGGGATCGAGTGC
>NW_009200580.1:0-6318 GCF_000690835.1 Fulmarus glacialis
AATTATTTAGCTTAGTAGGTATGAAATACAAATGTGTTGGGCAGGTATTATGAGGGAGAAAGCAACCAAACTGAAATGTGATTATGTTTACTCTCCAAAAGTAAGGAATAATTTGGAAACCAGCTCCAGAATCAAAATCAAGAGAATGGTGAGTAGGTTACTGAAAAGGTAAGAGCAAAAAGGACATGTGAAACATGAGCAGAGGCCAAAACTCTAAACACGGAGTTTCAATGTGAACGACAAGAAAGGCTGGTGGGGAGGAAGAGGATGGCAGCTGCACATAACTTTTGGAAAGTCTGCTTTGGATGTCAGTATTGTTCCAGAGCTTCACGTCCTCAAGAAAACGCACATGCAGTATCCAAGGAATATTTTTCTTCAAATTAATTTTTTTTCCCTTTCTCAAATATGACAAGTCACATTATGTGACATAAAAAGCATTCATTACAGAAGATCACAACTCTTCAAGGCCAAAACCACTTCGAGATAGGGCTGATCTTTTACCCATTATCAGGCTTCTAGTAATGAATAGCATATTATTTCAGTAGTGAAGCCTTGTATCTGACAAACAGCTAGCACTGTGCTACAACGAGAGATAATAAATGGAAAATAGAAAGGCTTGGGTAAGAAAAGGTGAGAGAGAATATAAATAGTGATTTGTTTCTTAAGTAAATACATTAATGTATTAGTTCGAAAGTAGCCTTAGGGAAGTAGAAAACTTTTGGGACTTTTTTTTTTTTTTTTAATACTACTTCTTTCACTTCATATTAGTGAAGAGTTTTTCAAGAAACACAACCATAAATCTCTAATGGCAAAAGCCGAGAGGAGCACACACCTCCTTGTCTCCTACAATGAAAGTTTTAACAAATAGCAGTGCTTTAGGGATTCTGCACAGAAGTCTTGAGACTGGGGTTTTGAAGAATGAAAATTAAACTGCACAGCTTGCTAGCACCTGCAAAGAACCTACCACTTGTTTGTAACAGAACAAAAGGGACAAAGAGCAGAATCTGGTCCATCTTCTGGCCTGCCACAAGCCACTTACGACTACGTGTGCACCCCTGCACAAAGCCCTAAAGCTGACTGCTGAAGTGGAATATGGGCCTGGTGTTCCTTAGGTAACTGTAATAGCTCCTTTACTACAGAGGAGTTTTACCAGTGAGACATTCCTACATTTTAAGTGAGAATTACATGCCCGTCTTAAATAGCTACATGAAAAAGAAATCACTATTTGGATGAACTACGGCAATGATTAATTACCCTCACTGTTAAAAAGCTGGCCTTTTATTTCCAACTTGAATGCTTTTAACTCTCATTTTCAGACACTGGATCATGTTATGCCATTGCTGGCTAAATTAAAGAGTCTTTGAGCGGAATAAACATCATTAACCAGCAATTCCTAAGAGCCTAGGGGTATGTGTACAGTCTTCAGTGCAGTATGCGTAGGCACATCTGCACAGACTTCAAATGAACCAGTTCAGGAGATAATAGCAACCGTGACAAGGAGCTGGGCAGGAGCTGAACAAGCTCTCCAGGAATTCAGGATGCAGGCAGGAGTCGGCTGCCACGCTGAGTCTGTGCTGACACGCTTTCACTCTTACTCTCAGCCAGAATAAAGCGTATCTGCGTGCTGCCCCTGATGACACAATCTCATCTCCAGATTTCAGTGCAGTCTTATCCCAAGAGGGCCAGCCACCCCCATTTCACCAACTTTCAGGTCATCTGAGAACCAAAGGAACACAGAAAACCACCCTATTTGTAATTAATCAACAGTAGCCACACTGGTGTCACAGCACAACCTACACCCACTGGTGATGTAGAGATGTGCCACCTGGGAGCCATGGAAGAAAAAACTCCTGGCCAGTGTCTTCAGAGAGGGAATAGTTTCTGTTTGTGATTCTGCTGTATACAGAGCAACTCCTGATTCTGCATACAAAAGCTCCGTCAGCAAGGGATGCTTCCCTCCTCAACCCCAAACCGACGTGACTGTCTGAAAGGGTTTGGCCAGCAGGTCCATGTTGTGACATACTAAGGGTCAGACTGTTTCCCTACCCTGTGTGTTGGGAATGAGACACAACTTTCCTATACACCCACCGTTTCAAGTTCCCGGCATGACTGCTATGAAATGGTGGGGGCCCTGTGTTCACAGGGGCTCATCCACCAAGGCAGGAGACAGCTGGGTCCTTTGCAAAAACAGCAGCATCCTGTCTCGTCTCTCTTTATTGTACTATGTCCGTTTACTCCACTGAAAACATTGATTTGTCTGTGCGTGCGTGCGCGTGTGTTTAAGCATGCGTGCTCTGCATGCCACACATTCTCTGTCCCAGACAATTCTGTATCCTCTGATCATCCCCAAAAGCAAGTTCGACAATATTATTAGAGCCATAACTCCCAAACGGGTGTTGCAATCTCACTGCAGTTAATGGAGTTACCCACAAAGCACGGACAAATTGGGCCTCTGCTGGGTGTTGGCAATCGTCTCATTAAGTACAAGCATTTACCAACTCCAGATTTATGGGGGAGGGGGCAGGGGGGAATCAACAAGCTCTCTCTAGTGTACTAAGAAGACAGAAGAGTAGAAGACAGAATAAAAGGAAAAGAATGTGAAATTAAAAATAAATAAAATAATAAAAGAAAATCAAATTTTCTTCCTTTTTGCTATTTCATTTATTGATTCCAGCTTCCCCGCTGAAATAACACAGCAATAGGATTGTTAAAAAATACATAGATGGATTAAATAAAATCAGATTTTAAAAGATTCAGGTGATAAAGCTGATTAGAAAAACTAGGCAGATAAATCAATAGACAGATGGCTAAGTCAGATACCAAATCTATTTTCTGGGGATCCACTGAACTCCTTCTATTAGAATTCGAATTTACCTTGGAGATTTCTCAGAAGCTGCCATATCTGACAAAATCACGCTGTACTTGCTAGCATTGTTGGACTCCCAATCCAGATGTACCTCCTTTAATGGCTACCCTTTGAAAGAATATACTCCAATACAGAAATCATGCTGACAAACACCACACCTCGCTTTCATAACTATAGGCCAGAGAAGGTTCTGTGAGGAAATAAATACTCCTTTATGTTTGATCAGAAAAATACATCAGATTTCTTGCTCCTACTACAGGTCATTAAATTGGCTTTATTACCCCTTTCTATCAAAATTCCTGACTTGCTTATCATGATGAGCTTATTCTCTAGTGAAACATTGCCAGCTTAGTCACGCAACAGCCCTCCTCCCAGTCCCCAGCATCTGGCTCGTGAAAGTTGCTGTTTGACCAGAGTATCATAGCATTCCTTTTTCCTCCAGAGTAGCCCCTGAGGCTACAAGCTGCAATGCAGGGGGCTTTGAACCTGCCCTCGGCTACTCTACGGGTAGAACTGACTTTTCCACACTGAGAGAATGTAAAGCCATTTAAATTCTCCTTTTCTGGGTCACACAAAAAATGCATTTTGGCCAGCTGCAAGGATTGGATTCAGGCCAATATGCTTACTGTGTGGGCTGTGTTAAGATCTATGATGTCCCTTAACTAATCATTTTCTAGCTGTTAAGTTCTGGAGATTTTTAAATAATGTGGCAGACAAGTACACTGCAATCAATTGGCAACTGAACTGATTTTTAAAAAAAGTTATCTGTGTTTGGAAGAGAGAATGATGTCTGCACATACCTTCATTGTAGAAAGAAGCACATATTCTGTGTCAGCAATGAAAAGAAACATTGTCCTGGTTTCGGCTGGGGTAGGGTTAAATTTCTTGCTAGTGCTGTGTTTTGGATTTAGTATGAGGAGAATGTTGATAACACACTGATGTTTTCAGTTGTTGCTAAGTGCCCTCCTAGTCCAAGGACAGCTCCCATGCCTACTGACTGAGCTAGGTACACAAGGTGGGAGGGAACATAATCAGGACAGCCAGCTCAGCTGGCTAATGGGGTATTCCATACCATGTGACGTCATGCTCAGTATATGAATGATAGGCGTGATCCAGGAAGTACCGATCGCTACTTGGTTATCGGTCAGCACGGGTGGTGAGCAATTGCATTGTGCATCACTTATTTTGTATATTTTATCATTATCATTATTATTCTCCCTTTTCTGTTTTATTAAACTGTCTTTATCTCAACTCACGAGTTTTTCTCACTCTTACCCTTCCGATTGTCTCCCCGTCCCACTGGGGGGGGGGAGTGAGTGAGCGGCTGCGTGGTTGGTTAAACCACGACAAACATCTTTCAATAAAAGAGTGTTTTGGTGGATCGATTCATTTTCCAAATGCACTGTATGAACCACTAGTTAGACAACCTGTCAAGAGGAGGACACCTGCAGCTCAAAAGGTTGCCCTTTTGTTTTCCACTTGTTGAAGAACGCTACGTGGAATGCCCGCGCTCTTGGAAAAGGTTTTCAAAGGTGATACAAAATGACTAATATTTGCTTTCCTATAAAACCTATTTGCAATCACTGTGAAGAAACATAGTCAGGTCATGTTCTGTACATCATTTCCAACGGATAGCTTAATCTCCGTATTTTGGATTTGATTCACGGTCATTCAGGAGAACCTGTCCTGCTTAATCCTGGGACATCTCATCAAATCTTATGTTGTTTCCACTTATAACTTTATGGCCCTTACAATACATAATGAACAGCACCATCAGCTTCTGCTGCATCTAAATAAAAACCCCATTCTAAAATACATTATCACTAATGTAGTGTATTACCCACCTTGTGTCCCAAGTCTATTTTTACAAATGATTTATGAACAAAAATTGACACACGTAATTAACCTAATTTGAGTATTCCATGGTAAATGTTATTACAGAACTCTGCTCTAAATTAAACAAAATTAAATCCTGATAAAAATTTACTATCCTGCAGTCCCCAAATGAGTCTATGGTTTAATGGAAGATATCATGTAAAAACCATTAGTTTAAAACTGAATGAATCTCATTCTTGCACTATTAACTTTAGTCCTTCAGTTTTACACTTCAGGTTTTTGCAGATTATGCTTAATTAACTTTTTATAATGGTATTTAAATTAGCTGTTCTATATGTGATAAGAATACCTTGACAGATATGTTTCTAATTTGACCTGCAGGATTTAATTTCAGAAAGTTGAACTTAGTCTCATGTCTGTTTGCATCCTTTCTTCCCCGTCCTGGCTTCCCCTGAGCCAAACATTTTCCTCTCATGCCTTTGGTATTCTAGGAAGGCAGATAGCTACAAATCTTCAGCTCCAATCATGCCAATGCATATATTTGTCTGGATTTTAGGTGGCATTAGAAGAAATTTATTCTAAAGAAGCTTAGACAGAAACATACTTTTAAAAAATTGCTATGTTAAACATATGTCTAGCTTTACCATAAAATCACCCTATTTTGAACAGAGAATACTCCTAAGTATGCCCTTCTTTTTACCTACACAGCAGTGCAGCTTAGGTGCACTCATGGAGCACAGCTTTGTTCATGACGCACATGGAGAGGAACAACACCTTTCAAAGCACATGAAAGTCACGAGATAGAGCTTCTATACACACATCAAGTTTGTCCAGCTCACACTACAACAAGATTTTCCATGAGAGCTCAGCTACCTTTTACCTTTTCAACTAGAAGAATATCTTCAGCATCAAAAATTAAGAACGGGTCCAACTCTGGGTGACCAGATCCCTAATGTTAATGACACTGCTACCCAAGAGAAATACAAAAATTGTTTGGACAATAGTAAATAGAGAGTCTGAATTTGCTTAGCTAAAAGCTCTGCAGAAGCTGACCTTGCCTATGTACCCATCATTTCTGTGCAATGAATCACTCCGGTGAACATTGCATCCTTTCATCAGCTGGACCAACAGAATGTGCAATCCGTTTCTTACCTGGAGTCCCACTGAAAAGGATGGAAGGAAAGCCTTTTTGTCTGGATACTTGAAAACGAGTTTGGATGCAATCTCAGGTCTGCAAAACCGTCAGGTCCTCCCCGTTTACTGCAGTAAGTTTTGCCACTTACAATCATGCTCATTTTTGGAGAGTCCTAAAATATAATAGGAAAAAAATACAATAGGGTTAAAAAAAAAAATCATAAATCACACATTCTGTAAAAGAACAGATTTTCTAGTCTTAAAATGGAACAAGTACTGAGGGTCAGGCTGGTTTTGGTTATTGTTAGTGAAGATTATAAAAACCTCACAAAAACAATTTGAACAGATGCTCAATGAGCCTCCCTATGCTAGACGCATAATCATCTTAATTAACTTTTAAATTTTGATAGTTATACCATTGAATAGTCTCAAATCTTAAGAATATTATAAAATATTGTTATAATGGCTTTTTAAAATAATAT